>NW_008332686.1:881313-891899 GCF_000622305.1 Nannospalax galili | reverse complement strand
AGGAAGGAGGCAAATATGCCAATAAACCATCATTGCTATTTTAAAAATAAACTCATAATAATAAGTCGGCTCTGCCACATAAAGATGACATGCGGTGATTAGCAGCAGCACAGATGTACCTACATGACTAAGCCAAATGAAATAAGTCAGACACAAGAAGATGAGTTTGACATGTTCTCACATGTTCCATTCAGAAAAGCTGCTGTGGAGGAGAATGGTAATGATCACAGCCAGGAGTGGGGGCTTGTAGCAGCCCGTACATATTTATAGCTAGAGAGGAGACACAAGTCCCGACACACACAGAAAGATGGTGATTGAAAGCAAGAATGTGCCTCACATTTCAACAAGGCAGGAAAATGCACTTTGAATTCCTTCACCAGAAGGGATAACACATGCCTGAGAAGATTGTTACCTGTTCCTGATTTAGACAACACACAATACATGCATGCATCAACACATCACATTACCCTGTAAGCATGTGCAATATTCATTTCTTTATTTTATATGTATGTGTGTGTGCTCATGTATGCCAAGATTCATGAATGGAGATCAGAGGGCAGTCTTTGGGAATCAGTGCTGGCCTTCCATCATTTAGGCCCTGGAGACTGAACTCGGGTGAGCCCACTTGAGGACAAGCATCCCCATTACCTGGCAGACCTAATATGCATGTTTTAAAGCATCAGTTCAAAACTTCTTTCTGATTTACATTGAAGCAGAACAAAGAGTCTTGGGATTACCTTCCACCACAGGGCTGTTTATTATGGATTCCTTAGACAAAATGTTGGCAAAAAATGAACTGCGACAGACAGAGGCTTGAGAAATGGCTCAGTGGGTAAAGTGCCTGCCATTCACGCCTGAGGGTCTGTGTTCACCCCCTGAGCACGCAGATAAGAGCTGTGCATGGGTGCATATGTCTATAACTCCACACATGCGCGTACACTGGTATAAACATGAATGCGTCACACACACATGCTTTCAAAATGTTTCATTAGATAATAGGAAAAGCATGCTGTAATATGGGATATTCTTCCCAAACTACCTAGAGAGAAGCATCACTCCCTTCATCTATTTCCACCTAGGCTTTCCAATTTTGCTCTTATTTTTCATGAACTGCTACATGCTATATCTTTTCTTTCCCAGTCTCCAGTTTTGTACTACTATATGCTTAGTAAAATAAAAGGTGATCCTATTTCAGTTTCTTGTTATGAGCAAATAATGGCTTGATTGATGTAATCATTTTTTTTATTTAATTTTTCTTTTCTTTTATGTGTATGTAAGCATCCATGTCATATAATGCCTGAGGAGGTCAGAAGAGGGTGTCAGATCCCCTAAAACGTCCCACGATGACCAGAAGAGGGTGACAGAGTCTCCATGTGGGTGATGAGAATTGAACCTGGGTCCTCTGCTCTTAACTGCTGACCCATCACTCCATCCCATACTGAGTTTAAATATATATTTTTGTGTGTATGAGTGTTTTGCGTACACGTACGCAAGTTCACCTGGGCAAGGAATGCCCATGGAGGCCAGAAGAAGGTGTTCGATTCCCCGGAACTGGAGTTATGGATGGTTGTCAGCTGTCATGTAGGTTCTGGGAATTAAACCCAGGTCCTCTGCAACAGCAGCCAGTGCTCTTAACAGCTAAACCATCCCTCCAGTCCCTATACTATGAGTTTCATGTAACTCTTTTATAGAAATGTGATATAGTTATTTTTAAAGTTTTGAACAAACTTGAAAAGTTCATCTTCATCTTGGTCAAAAGATCCCTGAGCATTTCCAGATTCACAATGATGCTGTACTGCAGTTTTACAACCACAGTATCTCCCAGGAAAGGCAGTTTGTAAATCAAACAGACACCACAAATTGTTTTCACTTTCCCCAGAGACAATGGCAAATGTACTACTGGAAGAGGACATGGATATTTGCCAATATGAGTGATGAAGACACCACGTTCAGACCTTCTTGTATCAAGATAAAGCTGGAAAGCGTCGTACCTTTTATGAGAAAGCAACCTGACATCTTTCAAAATAAGTGAGTTCTAACTTCAGGATTAGACAGAATTATTTGTATAGAGAAATTTATTACACATGCTTATTAAATTTAATGGTTGATTCCAAGTAAATAGTACTCATGGATCATGCTAGCTTAAATTTAAATCAAGTATCTGGTGAATTAGTCATCAAATTTTATTTAAGTAACCCACAGTAGAAATTGTGTGTAGACTAAAGTGAGTCATGATTCTAGAATATATTATTAAAATATAAATGTAATTATTGTGATTTTTCTACTATTATTAGAAAATTTTGGGGGCAAATTGCATGTAATAAATTACTAATACTATTGTTTGACATAATAGACCAATTTTATATCTACAGACTTTTAGTATTTTTATGAAAGTTTATTCTTGTCAAATGCATAAATCAATTCAGAATAGAACAGTGATAATCTTGAGAAAGTCAAAGAGAAATATAAAAGAAGACTGTTTTGCTTTGTATTTTAGTGAAAGGTATGGAAAAAAATCTGATAAAGAAAATTCAGGGTAAGAGGTTGTGGAAAATGGCTGTCTCCACACTTCAAGTAAATTACCTGAGTGTGCCATACTTGCAGATAGTGCTTATTTCTCTGCCTACATGCTCAGTATTGCTCCAGGGCATATCAAAGACTGAAGAGTAGGGCAAATGTACTTTTTGGGGATCACTATAAGTGTCTCAGGAAAAAATGGCCTGAGTCATAACATGTGACTTCACATTTTACATGCATTACTCACATGAAGTCTTAACAGTCAAGAATCAGGTAAGCGACAAAATTGCTTTCATTGGCCACCCGCATTAGCTAACAAGCGTGATACAGGTGGAAATCTGAAAACAAACAAACTTGTATCCCTCTTATTCCTCAGTAACTTTTGTTATGAAAGGTTATAATCATATACTTCTTCATCGTATAAAATTAATAATGCCATACATTAAAATGGAATTTCATTTCAGTTTTTGAAAATAAATTTGTTCATTACATTACCAAAAGCATGTTAAATAATTGATTCTCTTATTATGTAAGAAAATACATTAAATTGGGCAGGAGCAATTGAGGGAGGTGTGTATAGCAGAGGGAATCTAAATACCATCAAACTATATTGTATGAAAATCACAAAAATCCAGTTAAAAAAGATAAGTAATTAAAAATATTTTAAAAAGGAGAAATCATATTGGATAGTTGAGGGACTGAAATACATCCAGAAGAAATAAAGGATGGAAAGAGTATTATTTTAAAATATGTTCCCACATGATGTCTAATAAAGCTTTAAGCATTTTTATTAAGGTTTTTCTTTGATAATTTCATGAATGCTTGTTAAACATTCCTACTCTCTCCTTCAACCTGTCCTATCTCTTTCCCAACCTTCTCAAACCCCCTACGCCTGTCCAGTCCATTTCCAGGTTTCCTGACTTTTGGTTTGTGTTGGTGGCCCATTTAGTTTAACCAGAGCCGTCTGTGTCACCACTGGATTAAAATTATCTTTTGGAGTCAGGCAGGATCACCAAAGAGCAACTGGTTACATTCTAATGTTGTGTCTAATGCGTGAAATCCTTTAAAATTTCTAACTTTTTTGTTTACGATTTTATTAATGAGAGAAGAGGGTAATTATCTTGCTAAATAGAAATGTCAGTGTACTTTTAGTGTTTTGGAGGTTTTGGTAATCCACCCAATACCTGTCACACAGTAGGCTGTGATTGATTAATTAACTTATTTTATGCAAATCATCAAATGAATTTTGTTTTCTTTTCATGATGGACAAGAAATTTCGAGTTATAAATTTGTATAATTTGTCCCAAAACTAGATCCCAGATTCAAAATACAGATGATTGATCTAATCTTGTTTCATTTTGTTTTGTTTTTTCATAATGTGTAAGATAAGGAATATTTAATATGAAAGTTTTAACTCACAGATTTAAAATTCCCTTAGGGAACTAAGCTACAGTATTTTAGTATTAAATATTCAATCATAAACAAATAAATGCATAACCATTTGAATTAATTTGCCATAGTACCAGAAGGCATAGAAGTTTTGAGTTTACACAATATTGTGACGTACACGTGGTTTGGGAAATAGTTTTAGAAATCATAGCCATTCCAATAAAGTTGAACAAGTCCAGATAGAGAGAGGCAAAATGTTAGTCAAAGACGCTGACATTTTAATTATCTGTGCTTTGAAATTTCTGAGAACTGGATGATTCAAGGGCGACAGTGTTTAGAGCATCTGACCAGCATGCTTTGACAAGTTCACACTGAGGGAGTGTCGTCTCCTGAAGAAATGCATCTTTGTTGTGACTTTAACATTAGTGATATGGAGGAAAGTTGCTAGAGGCTGATTTTGTAAATATAGTCTGATGCATTTGTATGAAAGGCAACCAGCCATAAGCTCCAGTTTCTGCCTCCTCATTTACATATGAGAATCATAGATAAGGTCCCAGCGATCGTTGACGATCTGCTTTAGCGCTCAGCGTTGAGTCAGAAATAAGCTGAATTACATGAAGGGGCTGTGGAATATTTAAAATCAGAGTTTAGAAGTGAGACAGACAGGTGAAGAAAATTAATTTTTGTACTGCTGCTAAAATAGTGTAATTTTTAAGAGTTAGTGATAGCATGACTTCATATATGTTTGAAAATTTTTGTCAGTTTCATACCTGTGCAACCTACTTTGATCGTATGGACACTCATCACCCTCCTGTACCCCCCTCCTCCTGTTGCTGTAGTTTTTCTTCTTCTTTGCAACTCACCTCCTCCTTCATTCGGCTTTTCTGTGATTCATTCAGTTTACAAAATTTTATACACATAAGTCAGTCTACAGGACACGTTAAAATGGAATATAAAACAAGCTATAAAGAAGCATTACATAAAATTTTTGAAATATGAAGTTTGTAAAAGTTTAAAAAGTAAATGAAATGATAGTTCCTTTTACATGCATACTCAGTAAATCTGATTAAGTGTAAGTATACAATTATTTTAAAAACAATTGTGTCTTATCCAAAATTTCTAACACACTAATCAATTTACATTTTAAATGCTCATATGAATTTTTCTGACTATTGCTTATTTTCTGTTTATTTTCAACTTTGTGTCTGAGGAGACACGCTATAGTGTGTTTTTAAAGCATGGTTTAATATAATGTTGAAAGAATCTCAAAGAGGTGCAATGGGTTACTGGAGCCTTCACAAAGGGGAAAATGCTTTTAAAATTTCACTAATTGCATGCATGTAGAAAATCAAGCATGAAGTAAAGGATGCAACAATTTCCACTAATTCTGAAGAACACAATTTTAGAGGAGTTAAAGGAGAAAATTAAATTGTCTAAATCATTGATAATAATTTTAAAAGCCTAAAGAACAGTTGTTATGGGAATTAAATGTTTTATTTAACTATGAATAGCCCATTTTCACTATTCAGTACATTAGATGTCAATAAAATTAGTTTTGTAGCATTAATGTCAACTCTATAATCCTCTGGAATGATGAACGTTTTGTTTCTTTCTCCTTATATAAATTTAAATAACAAATTTACTGAAAAAGAAATAAATTCAAATATATTGACACTAATATATTAAATTGGTAGACTATTTTGATGAAACAGCTTAGAGTTCTGTGTGGCAAAATCAGTGGATTTTGTGTGATCTAATACAATGATCAAGCATTTGCTACTTGGTTATTCCTTAATGCATCAACGACACTGGCAATTCTACAAGTAGAAAGACATTTATGTGTCCTAAACTACCATTATTGCTACTGCAGATGTTTGTTGAATTCTTGCCTACCAGTACATGAAACGCTGGGTTCTATATTTAGTATTATCAAAAGAACAGTAGTAATAAAATGTCAATCAAATTGATTAGCACAGATACATAAATGAATTCTATATTCCATTATTTTATGAAAACAAAAATTGGAAGCATAAGGCAAACTTTTAAAAGTCAATGTGAGACATACCAGCCCGATATAGCAACACTGGCATTGCTGGTACAATGTTGGGATGGTCAAATAGAAAATCCAATGATTTTATGCATCTATTACCACTGGATTTCATTTAGGCAGGTGGTTAAGAAATGGATAGGGTGTCAAAATCCCAAAACTTTTGTAACTGTCATCCAAACACTTGGGGTATATCAGATATATACCTTTAAAGTTCAAAATGTTTTCCTATGCATTGCTATTTCTTCAGTTTATTGAAAAACATAATTATTTTTAAGTATTTTATTGTCTTTGAGAATTTCATACAATGTATTTTGATCATATTTACTCATCCTAACTCTTCCTAGATACATTTTCTTTCCCTACCCATCCAACTTTGTGTCCTCAGTTTTAAAAAACCCTTCAAGCTTAATTTGTGCTATCCAAGTACACCTCAGTGTGTGGTCATGCCCTGGAGAGTGGGGATGTACCAGGGGCTATGCCCTTAATAAAAAACGAACTCTTTGTCTCTCAATAGCTATCAGTTGTCAATAGATTTTCATCTAGGGCCAGACACTGTGGCCAGCTCCATCTTTTATGCTGTGATTTTTGTCCAGCTCATGCTTAAGCAGGTCTTGGCCATGCTGTGACCACTACTGTGAGTTCATATGTTCAACTCCCCTGTTGTGTCAGGAAAACACTTTAGTCATCAATTACTTGTGGCTTATATTTTTAATTAACGAGAGTATTAAATTAAATACCTTTGTAAATTAAGCATTAGAATCAACATAAAAATACCTTAAGATTACAAATAGACAAGCCTATCACCCCTCGACCTTTCCACATACACTTCTGCAGGGGACTTTCTGTGTACAACAGCTCTCAAGGATTATACCTCATATTTTTACATTGTAGGAATTTTTAAGTTTTATTTATTTTTGTATGTCTTCACAATAACAAACAGTAAAGAGATAACTAATTTTTTACTTCCATAAAAGTGCTCATTCTGTAATTCTTTGATGATATCATATCATTTATGTTTGCCGATACATATTGATTACATGTATTAATAGAATGATCCACAACTATGCACTATTCTATACATTTTTTGGTATTTTTGAGACAGGGTTTCCCTGTAACCCCAGATGGTCTGGAAGTCACTATGTAGACCAGACTGGTCTCAAGCTCACAGAGATTCACCTGCCTCTGCCTCCCAAGTGCTGGGACTAAAGGTGTGTGCCACTATGCCTGGTTCACTATTATTCTATACTTTTAACTTTTATTTCTGAGATCTAAAGACATTGCTAGCAATTAATGTTTTCAAGACTATGGAAAAAGAGCTGATGGCCTGGCTCAATAGGTAAAACAGAATTACCACTAAGCATGTGGACCTGAGTTCCATTCCAGAATCCACATAACAGAAGGAGAGAATTGACTCCCTTAAGATATCCTTTGATTTACACATGTGCACATTAAGCTCACAGAGATTCATCTGCCTCTGCCTCCCAAGTGGTGGGACTAAAGGTGTGTGCCACTATGCCTGGTTCACTATTATTCTATACTTTTAACTTTTATTTCTGAGATCTAAAGACATTGCTAGCAATTAATGTTTTCAAGACTATGGAAAAAGAGCTGATGACCTGGCTCAATAGGTAAAATAGAATTACCACTAAGCATGTGGACCTGAGTTCCATTCCAGAATCCACGTAACAGAAGGAGAGAATTGACTCCCTTAAGATTTCCTTTGATTTACACATGTGCACATTCACACACACACACACACACACAGACACACACACACACACACACACACACACACACTAAAACTAAGTATGAAATAAAAAGATAGAAAAGACAATGTGACAATAAGGCTTGTTATAACAGCTTTTTTATATAAAAATGAAGATTTCAATTTTCTTCAACCTTCAAATCATTTCCAAGATAAGCCGCTCCCTGTGAGGGGATGATATGCCTCATTATATTCAATGAATTTCACACTTACTTACAATTCATCTAATTGCAGATATCTACAGACTTTTGTGTATCATGGACTACAGGAACAACGTCACAGAATTTATTCTTTTAGGACTTTCCCAGACCAAGGATGTAGAAGTTATCTGCTTTTTGTTGTTTTTAATTTGTTACATTGCAATTTTGTTTGGGAACGTACTTGTCATGATTTCCATCACGTGTAGCCACCTTATCAATCAGCCCATGTATTTCTTCCTAAGCTACCTCTCACTATCAGACCTGTGCTACACATCCACTGTGACCCCCAAGCTGATCATTGACCTACTAGCAACAAGGAAGTCCATTTCCTACAACTGCTGCATGACACAGCTCTTCACTATGCACTTCTTCGGGGGCATTGAGGTCTTTATCCTCACAGGGATGGCCTATGACCGCTATGTGGCCATCTGCAAGCCCCTGCACTACAGCGTCATCATGAACAGGCAGAGATGTGATGCCTTAATTGCTGCTTCCTGTGCCGGGGGCTTTCTGCATTCCTTTGGTCAGTTTCTCCTTGCCATCTTCTTACCCTACTGTGGTCCAAATGAAATCGATCACTACTTCTGTGATGTGTATCCTTTGCTCAAACTGGCCTGTACTGACACCAGCAAAATTGGTTTCTTGGTTATTGCTAACTCTGGCCTGATGGGCTTGGTGACTTTCATGGTTTTATTGATATCATATGCTGTGATCTTATACACTGTTAGGTCGTACTCAGCAGTAAATCGCCGCAGAGCTCTGTCTACATGCAGTTCACACATCACGGTGGTGGTCCTATTTTTTGCTCCTTTACTGTTTATTTACATTCGACCAGCAACTACTTTACCCGAAGACAAAGTATTTGCTCTCTTTTACACCATCATTGCCCCTATGCTCAACCCTCTGATTTACACACTCAGAAACATGGAGATGAAGAATGCCATCAAGCAACTGTGGAAACATGTCAGAAGAAATGAAGAAAGCAAGTTGAAAGGTACCACTGCCTTCCACCACCCAGCTTCTTGAAGATGCTTCTCACTTGAAGTTGTGAAGGCAAATGACTTGTGGGTGTGTGGATATTTGATACTTGGTGATATGCATAGAGAGCCTCTGTAAACAATAGTTAATTATTCTCTAGATTAGGCCACAGATTTTAACTTTTGTCTTTGCAGTCTGTATGTTTTGTTGTGGTTGGTGTTCACATTCCTCCTTTTCCATTGCTTCTTTGGTTTTACAAGTAATTTTGGTACTTGGCAGCAGGTTATTCAAGGCGGTATGCTACTTACTGAAGACCTGAGGGTCCCATTAGCTTATTACTCTCTTTGAATCTGTTCAGTGAAGCAAGCTCCAACTCTCAAAAGTAAATGCAAAGCAGAGCTCATTTGTATCTACATCAGAGAATATTCTGAAAGAGCTATTTTCTGAGTCACAAAACCATTTCTCAAGATCTTCGCCTTTAAGTGTGATAACAGATAAGAACGATTTTCTACTTTTCTCATTCTCAAAACCAACACTTTTCTCAAGCCAAAAAATTTTTCTTTGTTATGAAAAAGTTGTTTTAGCTTTGCTCATATTTAAGTCAACTGAACTTATCTCGCTAACTCTATCACCACATGGTGCACTGGTTGAGAGTATGAGTTCTGGATACAAAATTCTTTACTAAAACTGTGCAGATCAGAGTACTATACTCCATGGAGGTGTAATAACAGCGTGTCAATTATGTCTTATTCAAGGTTGCATGTAGAGGTTTAAAATGCAAGAAATGCTCAATACACATGTAAGGTTTTGTTTCTTCATGCCCTGTTATGATCAGAAAATTGATATTATGGATAAAGACTTTCTCTCGAAAAAATAGGAATATAAGAAGAATGAAAAAATGCGCAGGTAAGATGGCTTAGTGGGTAAGGACTCTTGCTCTCAAGTTTGATGATTTTTTGATTGGACCCATGTGCTGCTTTGTTTTGTCAACTTCACATAAATAAGCCTAGCATATCTGGGAAGAGGGACCTTCAATTGGGGAATTTTTTTCTGTCAGATTAGCCTGTGACCATGTCTATGGGGAGTTATGATCAGAAAATTGATATTATGGATAAAGACTTTCTCTCGAAAAAATAGGAATATAAGAAGAATGAAAAAATGCGCAGGTAAGATGGCTTAGTGGGTAAGGACTCTTGTTCTCAAGTTTGATGATTTTTTAACTGGACCCATGTGCTGCTTTGTTTTGTCAACTTCACATAAATAAGCCTATCATATCTGGGAAGAGGGACCTTCGATTGGGGAATTTTTTTTCTGTCAGATTAGCCTGTGACCATGTCTATGGGGGAATTTTCTTGATTATTAAGTTATGTGGAATGCCCACCCACTGCGGGTGGTACTATGCCTAGGCAGGTGGACCAGGGCTGTGTAAGTATTAGCTGAACATGAACCTTGAAACAAGCCATTCAGCAGTTCTTCTGTGGTCTCTGCTTCAGTTCCTGCCTCCAGACTCCTGTCTTGTGCTCTACCTTGGCTTCCCTTGGTGGTGGACTGTGAGTTGTAAACTAAAATCTTTTTTCCAACATATTTTTGATGAGTGCTTTATCACAGCAACAGAAACCAAGGTTGGACAAACCCTATGGCGGAAGGAGAGAATGTATTTCTGAAAGTTGTTTTCTGATCTCCACAT
>NW_008332686.1:860099-881059 GCF_000622305.1 Nannospalax galili | reverse complement strand
GACATGTGAGAAGGCATTGTGTTACAGTGGATTCATTTAGAGTTATACATGCCACAGTTAATCATTCTCTGATCTCTGACTAAATCTGTCAGCCTTTGTATTAATTACAATTTGCTCCAAAAAGAAATCTCTCTAATAAGGGTTGAAATTGTTTTGTAAGCGGCACTGAAAAAAATTAATCGTATCTCAATGCTACCTGTGAGAAAATATAAGAGCAAAGAAACGTAAATCAAGTATAAGAAATATGGAATGGGGAGAGGGAGGGTTCTGGAATGGTGGCTCAGTGGTTAAGAGCATAAGCTATTCCTACAGAAGACATGAGTTTGCTCCTAGTAACTATACTGGACTTCTCACAATTACCTGTAGCTCTAGCTCCAAGGGATCTGACTTTTTGGGGATCCACATGCCCACAGACATAGACACATTCACATCCCCCAAGTAGAATTGATTAATAATATATTATAATAATTTAAAAATAATTCATTTTAACTTCCTCACTGAATAAAACTGAAATTAAAAAAAACCTCAAACACTTTACCTTGTTTTTCTTCATTTAATTTTTGACAGTTATTATAAAACTCCTGACCAAGTTTGAGCAGGAAGCATGTAAGAGAAAACTGTTAAAACACATACAGAAACAACCTCTTTCTATATGGAGTAAGTACGGTCTCTGATATGAAGACCATCAAAGCATTGAATTAGTTTTGCCCCTGCTTCAGAAGCTATATGCATTATTAATAACAACAAAAGTTAAAATTAATCTAAATTTTTTAATTAAAAACTTATGCATTTCTTCTGGTTTCCCTACGAAGTTTCTCAGTAAAACACTGAACAAAAGTCATTCTGCAAAACACATGCTAGCATGAAGGTCAGATGTATGGCAGGAATTTTAGAGAAAGAATAAGAAAGCATAATATGTTGGGGGCAGTCCAAAGTGTTAGGGAAAGCTTGCTTAGAAAACAGGTAGAAAGGAAAAGTTGGAGGTCATGCTTCTTCGAAGAATTTAGAAAAGCAAACAGACTCTACAGTGTTCCTTGGGACATGTGAGAAGGCATTGTGTTACAGTGGATTCATTTAGAGTTATACATGCCACAGTTAATCATTCTCTGATCTCTGACTAAATCTGTCAGACTTAAAGAAATCTGCATGTCCATAAGCACTGCATTGGTGGGGGGCGGGGGGGGGACTTCCAGGCAGGGAAAGCATAAAATTTCATTCATACTTTAGGTATCTTATCTCTTTAACAGGAATTAGGGTGAACTTGCCTTCCTAGGGATGGAACTGTAACCAGCTGACTGAGCTGACAAAACTGGAACATTAAGGTTCCATATACAGGCCAGAAATTCTTATTATCTTGACCAGATTTCTCATAAGGATTATTCGTTTTCTGCTGCTCTAACGATATAATTCTCTAACCCAGACCTTTCTGTAGATGATATGCTGTTTCCTTAGAAAGATTTTGAAATATCAGCATGAACAAACAACAACAAAAACATCAACAAACTTTCTTCTGGTTTACCTACGAAGACGCTCAGTATTATCCTTTTATCATCCCAGGTATTTTTAAGTTCATATTAAAACTAGAAGGAGGTAGGATTTCATATATACATGTTATATTACACATATAGAACCCTTTTAGGTAGATTTCTTATACCTTTTCATATATATTTAAGTTTCTTCCATGTCTTTCATGTTAAATCCCTTATTTTATCAGCATTAAATAGCCCATTTCCTAGATGTACAGAGTAATTGAAAGATATCTCGGTTACTTTCAGTTTGGAACATTAAAAAGGATGTTATAGCTATTACAATACAGTCACAATCACAGTGTAATTTGTTTGTTGCTTTCTTCTTTTTAAAGCAGATTTTATTTTTTTAGCTCATTTTAGCAGGAATGTCTTTGAATCAGATCCAAGAACCAACTCTTTACTCAAAAGTTTTAGGCAATATAGAGTCAGGAAGATGATGTAACCAGTTACATAATTTGCTTTCTTAGAGTTTATGGAAAATGTTCTTAAATTAGGCATGATGAATGGACTAGTGTAACTGTTAACAGCATTCAGAATTATTGTCATTTTCTTTTTCACTAGTTGTTCAAATTTCTTCATTGAGAAGTCTGAGTGTGACCCAAGGTCTACTCTATGACACATCTAAATACATTGACTTCTCTGTTCCATATCTGATTTATAAATACTACCAGGTGATATGTATGATAATGTTCTACCAAAACTAACAAAAGGTTATGAATTTCAATTTCTCTACTACCACAAACTATCTGTAATTTAGGATACTCCTCAAAGCACAATTATTTTAATAAATATTAAGCACATATTACTGATAAAGACCTTATCTTACTTGCACTGATTCATTTTTTTATGAGAGTGACTTTAATGACATCATCCCAGTTGTCTGAAAAGTTGAGATTTCTATAGTATTTGATTAATGTGACTTTAAATCAGTGTTATGCTCCTCATTAATTCTATTAATAACAATAAAATCTTCAAATATATGACATAGTTTCTAATGATTTAGGTTACATGTATTTCTTTTTTCTATTATAAGCCACATCCCTTCTAAATGTCTTCAAACCAACTCTATGCATCCATTAAAAACAGAGTATGACACCACACTTTCCTTATAGCATTTTTCATCTCTGCATTTCTCAGAGTATAGATGAGGGGGTTGAACATAGGAGCAATGATGGTATAAAACAAAGCAATGACTTTATCCTCAGGCAAAGCAGTAGGAGGTCTAAGGTAGGAAAAGATTGCAGGTCCAAAAGATAAAGTTACTACAGTGATATGAGAACCACAGGTAGAGAGGGCTTTGCGTCTTCCCTCAGTTGAGTGATTTCTCAAAGTAAATAATATAATGGCATAAGAAATGCACAAAATGTTAAATACTACTAATGTTATGATCCCTGAGTTGGCAACCACAAGAACACCCATGATGTAGGTGTCAACACATGCAATTTTTAGCAAATGAAAAATATCACAAAAGTAGTGATCAAGTTCATTAGGGCCACAAAAAGGCAACTGGATTGTCATAGCTAACTGAGGAAAGGAGTGGCCAGCACCACCAGCCCAAGCAGCTAAAATTAGTAGATGAGACTTGGTCCTGTTCATGATGACCATGTAGTGGAGGGGCTTGCAGATGGCAACATAGCGATCAAAGGCCATGGCTGTGATAATGAGGATCTCAGTGCAGCCGAAGAAGTGCATGGTGAAGACCTGCAGCATGCAGTAACTGTAGGAAATGGTTTTAGTTCCTGCCAGCAGGCTGCTGATAAGCTTGGGCATGACAGTAGATGTGTAGCAGATATCCATGAAAGACAAGTGTAGGAGGAAATAATACATTGGCTGGTGAGAAAGAGAGCTACACAGAATAGAAATAAGTATCAGGATGTTGCCTACTAACAGAGCCACGAAGCAGAGGAAGAGGAGCAGGAGGCAAAACATCTGTGTGGATTTGTCATTGGAAAGCCCCAGAAGAACGAACTCAGAGATATTGCCCTGGTTCTCCGTGAAGATGGCCATAGGTTTTCAGCACAGAACTTAGGTACCTGAAAGAAATTAAATGAAAGTTTAGTGAAAATTTAGCAATCAGATCACCAGAATTTAAATGCATAAAAATTAAATTAGCATACAAAGAAAATGCATAATTTCTGATTTATGAAATAGTAACCATTCTTGTAATGTTCATCTTGAAAATCTACTTTTGAATAACTCTACAGTGAGTTACTTATGATCATGTGTGTTATTAAATTTACTTATAATCATTTTAAATATTTAAACATTGTTTAAAATTACAAAGAGGAGGAAAACCGTTTTGAAAGTATTTTAAGTGGTATGGTTTTGTTGTTAGCAATCATTTGAAACATAAAACTGAAAAGTCAAATAAACAGAACTATTTTAATTAAAAATATAATATTCCCTTTAAGATGATTACGGTAAGCAAAATTTTTAAGATAAAAATCACAATAATGAAATGCATAATATTAAGTAACCACTGAAAAACAAGTCTAGCTACACAAAAATGAGGAAGCATTAAAAGCAAAATAAACTGACTAGTTGTGATTGTTGGGCTGATTATGTCGTTAGACATTACCTTCCCCCATCTATAACACTAAGGAACCATGAGATCATAGGAGATAGCTCTTCTCCTGCATGCTTGACAACACATAGCAACTTTGCCCATATAGTTCCTCCATTTTGAATGAATAGTTTGACGGTAAATGAAAGTGTCATGTGTATGTCTATAATTAAATCCAACAAAGAAATAAAGGTAGCAGAACATTACTCTAATCAGGTAAATTTCAATTCTGTAAACAAAAAGTCTACATAGTGAGATGGCTTATTTTAGAAATTGTTTTAGAACTATTTACTAACACTTTTTGTTTTTGTTTTTACTTGTTTTCCCTTTATAGTTGATCTTAGCCAAAAGGCTGAGAAGCGATTTGTTTCCCTTTTAAAAATGTAGCCAAATCATTACTTTATTTCTTTGATGGTACAAGATAAAAAATCTTAGCCAAAGGGCTGAAAAGCGATTTGTTTCCATTTAAAAATGTAGCCAAATAATTACTTTATTTCTTTGATGGTACAAAATAAAAATTTATAAAAATGGTAGGTTTTGTTTCTGGAAAAATACCTGTCCTACAGTATTCTGAAAGAGAAAAATTATGTACCCTTTAACAGTTTAAGGCTAGCTTTCTGACTTTATAAATTATAAAGAAAACCAAAGGCAGACTCACACTATCCAAATATGGATAATTATCAAAATAATAATCATAATAGATACTTTTAAATGCATATTTAATTTTAATAGATGGATATGTGAAATTACTTGATATTAGTTGATTCAGGCAAAATTGGTGTGTTGTAAAATGGTAGGTTTTTTTTTTTCTGGAAAATACAAACCTTTCATTGTATAGTTATTCAAACAGAAACTCATCTGTCTTTTTATGGGAGACATGTCTACATGCCTGTGAATCAAGCTCCACAAAAAGCTATGACAGTCTTAAAAGCATCTTCAAAGTGGCTATTCTTAAAATATATTTATAGTTATGCACAATGGACATCAAAGAATGTAAAAGAACACTACAAAATTTAATAGTGTGGTGCTGGAAAGATGACTCAGCTGTTAAGAGCATTAAATGCCATTGCAGAGGACCTGGGTTCTGGTTCAATTCCCAGAACCTCAAATGGCAGCTAACAACCATCCATAACTCCAGTTCCATGGGATCTGAAGTGATCTTTTGAGCTCTGTGAGCATTATACAACAAGGGTACACTTACACACATAAAGGCAATACACTCATACATGCAAATTTAAAAAAATATATAAGAATAAAATAAAATATTTTAAAAATTAGTAGTGCTTAGAATGAAATTTTATAGACCAAATATAGAGTATATTTAAACTCGCCCACCAAGGTGGTATGGGTAATTCTCAAACTGCTGTCTGATTATCATATCATATTCAGGCTTCATCAGGAAGTAGTTCTACCCCGTGAACTCACCTTGCCTATAGTCTCCTTATGAAACTTTCAAATAAAATGCAGAGTTCTCAGGCAAACGGTTGAAAACACCCAACCCCATTATCTTAAAATACTTTTGATATTTCAACATCACAAACATGCTACAAGTTTGTGAGTAGACTTTAGCAATTTCCTAAAGCCATTATAATGTGAGAGAGACCACAGAAGACTGCCAGGGATTTGGAATACGCAGCGAAAATTTTTTATAAGCTCTCAGAAGAAAAATCACCAAAAAGTCTTCAGAAATTCCTTCAAAGAATAACATTAATTTTAAGCCCTGAATCATTTATTTTATGCCCTTGATTTCAAGAAATTTCTTTAGGGAAAGCAGAATATAGACTTCAGTGGCAGTGCATGATTAACAGGTCATTGGATGTTCCAATAATTGTATTCCCACAGCCATTCTTAAGCAGGCGCTGGCCAAATATTGTGGAGATAATGGCAGTGGAGATATCCCTGCAGCCTCTTGAGGCTTGCCTGGTGTGGGATCTGTTTCCACTCAGGACCAAAAATGAAAAACACCTGTCCTACAGTATTCTGAAAGAGGAAAGTTATGCACCCTTTAACAGTACAAGGCTAGCTTTCTGACTTTATAAATGATAAAGAAAATGAAAGACAGACTCACACTATTCAAATATGGGTAATTATCAAAATTCTAGATATGTAGATGAATGAGTTAACTCAGTCACCTGTAGGATAGTAACACCAGACTATTTGTTCCCATTATGACAGAAAAGGGGATGAAGACTCAAATACCAGTATGAACCTAGCCAGTCTGCAGAAGTAAGAAGCCCTTTCTTACCTGGCCTTCATTTAATAGACAGAACTCCATTTAAACTCTTAAAAAATTATTTATATTTGTTTAAATTTTTGTGCATTTCATACATCTTAATCATATTTATACTCCCTCCCCCATCTGCACACCCCATTCCCCCTGCTTGGGTTTCATGCATTCTATTTTAAATGTTAAGGTCTCTAGAGTCGAGTTTGTGACCTTAGATGTCCCTTAATGTGAATTCATTCCCCGGAGCTACACAATGCTGTCTTGTGTCACCGCCTTAAGGAAGATTCACTCTCCCTCACCCTGTAGTGATCAGCTGCCAATAGTTCATCAGCTAAGGTTGGGGCCCGCTGCTCATTTCCTCAGTTCTCTGCTGGTTTTTGTCTGATTGAGCTTGCATGGGTCTTGTGCATGCTCACCAGATTGCTATAAGTTCATATGAGCATTTCCTAGAGTCCTGGAACACTCTGTTTCCTTATGGTCATGTACCAACCCTGGTTCTTACAGTCTTTCCATTCCATTTTCTGCACCCCTAGGTGGGTGAGGTTTAATATGAGTCCTATCGAGGGACATGAACTCTTCAGTCCCTTATTCTCAAATAGACCCTTAGTTCAGTAAACCAAAATAATATATATTTTAAGATTTTAAATAATTTTTTCATTATTTTCAAAAATGTCACTCATATTTACTATGAAATTCTATCATATCCACTCCCCTGTTTACTCCCTCAACTCCCTCTTTCTTGCCCTTCAACATACCCCCTCCTCAACCTCATGTTCGTTTTGTTCACTAGCTTACATCATGAATTTATAGCAGTTTTGTCTCCTGTTCAGGACCTATACAAGTTCAAGAGAGCCAAAACTCCATCACAGGTTGGGGAGGTACTCTCCAGGCCCCATCCCTAACCAAGGAGCTATGAGCACTTGATAAACACTGAGAAACAAAGGATGTTTCTTTTGTTAGGGTATTGCTAGAGGTAGATTCCCTATGCTCAGTGGATGATAACATCCATCCACATATGTGCAGAACTAATTCAACTTAAGATGCCTGTTAAATATTTTTTAAAGATTTATTTAATTTCGTATGTGTTTGTGTGTGTATCCAGTATGACCAGAAGGGGACCTCAAATTCCTTGGAGATTGAGTTCTGGGTGTTTGTGAGCCATCTCATGTGAGTGCAAGGATTTGAACTCCAGGCATCTGACAGAGCATTGTGGCCACCAGGGGCAGCCAGGGTACCTGAATGGATTACCATGGTCCTGAAAATAAACCAGGAGACCCAGATTTCCATGCACCTGAGTACTGATTGTATCAGCAATTCTGCCTTTATTGCCATACTTGTGAGAATCACAGTCACATGTTTATAGAGCTGAACAATAATAAAATGGCTTCTCATACTCATAAGAACCAAGTCAAATATTTATAGAGCATTGAATAATAATAATATTGCTTGAATATAATAATTCAGCAAAATAAAATGAGCACATCAACATTATCATTATGCTCTGTCTACTTAGGTCAACATGTTTCATGAGAACCTAGAGGGGGAACCAGAATTCTGAGATAACTTCCCAGCAAACATTCTTGCATAAACTTTCTCAAGAGTTTGCCTCATGTTCTCCAGACAGGCTCAAGTTTCAGCTAATACACCCAGCATATTTTTAAAGACATAGGAACACTATTTCACAATCCCTTCCGAGGAGTAATCGCTATTAATAGCTAGCATATCTTTCCTGTCCCTTAAGCACCATGTTACTATTACAAAGAAAATCTTACTGGATTTGTTAGTGTAAGAGCCTTGACACCAGTAGTCCTTACACAATAGACTTGGCCACTCATTCTCAAGAGATCAACTAGAGAAATAAGTAATAGTTTGAAAGCATGAAAAGGAGACTTATTCAATGTGGCCACTTTGGCGAAAAAATAACCAAAAAAAAACATAAAAACTAAACAAAAAACAAACAAACAAACAAACAGAAAGAAAACAAAGAGGTCCAGCGAAGCCCCATCTTGAGGGTTAGACTTAAATAGAAGGCGAGAGATAGGCAGAGCGAAGCACTCCTGGTCAAGGTCTGCTCCTGCACAGCGCTGTTGTCTTAGGTGTTGTCTGTCCTGGAAGACTGTCAGAGTACTTGAGAGAACTTTGGGGAAAACGTGTCTGGGAAATAAAATCCCTCTCTGGTTGCCACCACATTCCCAGCCTTTTTCTTGGCCAAGCAAGAGATGCCTGTAGAAATTCCAGTTTCTTAAGATTACTGTATCAAAAATCTGATAGTTGAAGGGAGGGGCACATGTACCTGCTTAGAATATCATTGTTCATGCCAAAATGGTTGCAGTGGAATACAGAAGCTTCTAGAATGAAGTAAACATTTCACACACTTCTGGGGGAGGGAAAGTTGATCTTTATAAGACACTAGATAGGCCGACAGGCTCTAGGGGATGAATGAACACTGAGGGTCAACTGGAGACACAATGTTGTATGAAATCCAGTGGGGAACTATTGAGGGTTCATTCAGACAGGGGAAGGTGCCTAAATACGACTGAGATGTGTTATATGAAATGTACAATAATTCAATTAAAAGTAGTAAAAAAAAATCAAAGGAGAAAAAAACTATTTCTAAATCTAATATTTCCTTCTAGAGCTTGAAAGCAAAATTATTCTGAGGAAATTAGTTCTTCTAACATCTCGGAATACAATACATCTACACCCTGGTAATGTTTACTTCAAGATGCCAATATTCAGTTTTCCAAAATTCAGTCTCATCTATAATAAACAATGGAAGAAAAGAATTGGGCATATCTTTCACCTCTCCACCAACATAACACCAGGATACTGGTCAGGAGTACTTACAGGTGTACTCTGGTGTACTCCTATATGACTTCCCTATATATGTCATTATAACGTTAGTCAGATACTAGCAGGATTGAAGGTCGTTTTTAAGATGGATTATACCTCATAACCAGCAGCTTATAAAACAAGGAACAGAAACTGCAGGACTCGATTACTGATTAAAAGAATGGAATGTGAATCATATCGATGACCCTGGGAAGAGACATGAAATGATTACTACCTAATCATAAGCTTTCTGATAAGTTTTGTTATAAACTGCTTACATGTATGTATAATCAATTTTAATTTCATTTTGGAAAGATATAAAGTATAGCATGAAAATTTTCTTTCTGTGCTTTTTGTTTGTTTTGTTTTGGTGCTTTTGGTTCCTGGGAATGTCCAAACTTGTGGGGCTGAATCAGTCATGGTTCAGGCATGCCGAGCCCATATCCAGGCACAGAGGCCTTAGAACACTAAGCTTTGCAGCTGACTGGGGCACAACAAGTTACATGACAGCCGGATGAAAGCAGGCGCCATGAGCAGATGTGTTTGTTTTCATGTCTCCCTCGTCTTGCCCATGAGCTAAGTTGAGGTCAGCTATATGTAGTGGCAGCAGATAGGCACAGAGCAAGTGACACACCATCATCCTATAGGTTCCTATATAACCCTCCATTAATCATTAGAAATGGATTTGCTACATGATGCTGTCCCCAGGATGTTCTTGGAGTAACCCCGTGCTGCACCCTCATCAGCTGTTCGATTGGGGTCATTCTGGCCCCAAACAAGCTTCCCATGCCACCTGAAAACATGAACAATTTAACATTTACTGTAAAACCTGGGTGAATGTTTTCTTGTTCTTGCCTAGTTTCTCTGGATTAAAAGGATCAGAATGAGCCTCTGTTTCATTCTTTTTTTTTTTTAATTTTCAGAGTTTATGACATTTAATTTACCCTAAGCTAGTGCTGGAGCAGAAAACACGATAAAACATTCTTTTGTAACCCCCATTGCAAAAACAAAACAAAACAAAACAAAACAAAACAAAACAAAAAACCCAACACTATTTGCAGGAGAAAATGGTTTTGTACATGGGATAAAATAATGTAAATTCAAAAGTTACAGATAAGATTAGCCTTAGCACTCATCTCTTTAAAAGTTTATGTGAACAGGCAGTCAAAACCTACAGGGAATCTCTCTTGCAATGTTATGTATACAGATTCCAAGTAGGCCCCATGAATACATACTGCTTTGGAATGTCCTCAGAAGGCTCTGTCATTGAACAGGTAAGAGAGTAAAAACCCCAAATGAAAGAAGGAAAGACCAGAACAGAAGAAACTATTCTAGTGGTTTGAAGCCTCCTCTTCTTTCTCTTCCTCCTTGGACACCATTTTCTTTCAAATGTAAGGAGGAAAGACTGGAACGGAAGAAATGAATCAAACTTCCATCTTCTTTGTGGTTTGAAGTCTCCTGATCCTGCTGTCCCTCCTTAGAACCCTCTTTGACCTCCAAAGCTTCACCAGTCTCTGCCACCAAATTAATTTCTTCCTCTTCTGCCTCCAACTCTACCTCTGATGCCTTCCCTGCCCTCACCATGGCTTGGCTCAATCCAAGGGAACCTTTTTTCCCATCAATTTCACATCTTCCAGGGCCTCGTTGGCAGCTTTGGCATCTTCTTGACTATGAAAGTCTACAAAACAAAACCCTTTGGAGGACCCAGTTTCCTGATCAGTGACTATTCTTGTATGAACAGGGCCCTCAAAGTTTTCTTTTTCATTTTCTTCAGTGGTTCCTTAAACAGACTTGGACAGAGTTTGAGACAGCTGGTTTCTTGCATTAGGCATTCCCTGGGTCCTTGCAACTCCAGCCTGATTTTTCTGCCCTCAATTTCCATTTTATTAAAGGGCTTTACGTCTTCTTTAGTATCTTCAATGGATCAAATTCTATAAATGCATACCCTGTAGATTTGCTCTTTGGGAAATCTGGGGTACTCTGATAAAAATTGCCTTCTCAAATATTTCCTGAAAGGTTTTCTATTGTACTGCAGGAAAGGTTACTTAAAACCAAATTTTTTTGATTTACCACACCAAGTGCTCTTTCCATCTCTTCTGCCGTTGACCTTTCTCTGCAGCGTAGCGTAGTGAAACAGCTTCCCTTCAATTTCTTTCCCCCGTTTTTCCTCAAAGATTTTCTCCCCTTCTGCTTCCATCTTAAACTCCATATAAGCAATCCCTTTATTCTTTCCATCCTGGCTAACCAATCTGATCCCTATGGCATCTAAAACACTCGTTTTAATTCATCCTTAGTGACATTAAAGAGATGTTTATGGCCAAAAGTGTTCTTGTGGTTTGAAATTTCTTAGTCTCTTTTTATGGCTTTTTTTTTGGTTGTTATTTGTATTTTTGTTTTGTTTTGTTTTGTGGCTCCCTTCTTACCAGACATTGCAGCTGTTTTAGCTTCTTAGTCTGGGTGGCAACTGCAGATGTTTTGTTTGTGAAACAACACTTTTTTTTTGGAGTTGTGCTAGCCTTCTTGTCTTTAACTTGGGACTAACAATCCTCTACTGTTGTCATCTTCTTCATCACTGCATTCTTCCACTCCCAGTGGGTGAGGAGGCATTTTCTTGGACTCATTTTGAAATTGCTTTAATAGAGCTTTTGTACATTTCTTTCAACAATTTTTAATCAAAAAGAGACGCCATCTGTACCCTCCCACAGGCCTCACTGGATCTCATGCATTCCATTATACACGTTAAGTCCTATCTTGGCACATATTTGTACCCAAATGTTCTTCAGTGCAAGATCATCCACTGGAATCTAGTGGATCTCTATTTAGAGACCCTAAGCAACATTCTGCTCACCATGAAATAATTGATTTTTGCTGGCTTTTGTGATCTTCACCATGATGACAGGTTATGATGTTGGAGAGTATGGAGAGTGAGAATTTCAGATCAGTCTAGAGGAACCTGAGCATTGTCGACAGTAGCTGTGGTTTCTTTTCTGTTTCATTCTTGATCTTAAAGTCTTTCAAATTTACCATATGGATATGAGGGTATCTGTGGGTCATAAATGGCCTTCACCGTGAGAAGGTACATCTTTTTATATCTAATTTGTTGATAGCTCTTATCAGGAAATAATGACTTTTTTGTGTATCTGTTTAAATGATCATGTGATTTTTGTCCTATGTCACATGAATGCAATGTATCATATATATTGATTTGGATTTGTTGAACTAGCCCTTTAGTACATGGATAAATATCACTCAGTCATAGTTAATGATCCTGTTAATGTACATTTGGATTTTATTTGCTAGTAGTTTTGAAGACTTTTATATCTGTGTTCAAGAATATGAACTTTTGTATCCATGTTCATTTTCTGATAGATTGAGACAATACATTTTGTTTTGTTCAATTTTTAAAAATTGATTCCAGAATTTAATATAATGGAAAGTACTCAAAGATGCTGTGTATGCTACTTGGAAAGAAAGACAGTCATTAACCTTATCCATATGTGAACCCTGTGAGCTACGACAACAACTATCTTGGCAACATATACCCAATGGTGCAATAATGGCACTGATAATATAGGAGCCACCAACCACCTTGTTCTTGGATTTACGGTCTGCTTCACAACAAAGAATCCATACCCAGCATTTTTATCAGGGCAAGAGCCCATGTTTAGAAAAATCACAGGCCATAGTGTAGAATCTACTACTAGCATTTTGCTAAATGGACATAATATCAAAATGACTTATTGTTATACCCATAGATTAGTACATCTTTCAGCTGTCACCAGAAAAGGTTGTCCTTGCCATAGATGAAGATTAACACAGAGATCTACAACTGTGCACTGAATAAGATGCTGTGGAGTACTCATCTTTAAATGGGACACGTATATTTCACCTTCTCCCAAGGCTTCATTGCAGAAGAGGGGCTGGAAGATTATAAGAGGCAGAGGTGTAGATGAATATAAGGAAACTTTGTTGTCTGGATACCACAGAGTTATTGCACATAAGAACCTATAGTGATCATGAGAGCATCATAATCTTCTGTAAAGCCATACCAGACAGGAGTACAACATGGATGGGGGACATTCACAGGGACAATCAATTAAGTCATACAATTGAGAAAGAATTTGTGTCTAAAATATATGAGGTTCAAAGAGCTCCATAGCAAAATATAGTTAACAAAGAGTCCTATTTATAAATGAGCAAGAGACCTGGAAAAATGTATTACAAGGACAGATATATACACAGTTAACTGTCTTAAAAATAAATTGTTAATGTGTGTAACCTTTAAGGATATACAAATTAAAACTAAAAGGAGCTATCATTTTGTGCCTGCCAAAAGACTACAATAAAACTGATAAAGGATAGCAAGTATTACTCATGATTTAGAGGAAATGACACTTTGCACATTGGTGGGAAAATAGATAAGAAAACTTTTTATAAAAAGAAAAATGGAAGTTTTTCAAATCAACATAGAATTAGCATTACATCCAACAAATCTAGTTCTGGACATTCCCTATACCAGATTAATAAATCCAGGTTATTATACATCAAGGAATGAAATTCAGGTTAGTATCCATCAAGGACATAATTGTGAAACCTGGGGAATGAGACAACCAGGCATATAAACATAAATGACGTGTTCTCACATCTATATGAAACCCTCCTCCCCAAAAGAACCCAAAAAACATTGAACTGGTAAAAGCAAGAAGGCATATGGAGGTTGCAAAGAATGGTGACTTGGAGGAGTATGGAGACATCAGTCAAATTACACAAAGTCTCACAGAGATTGTAGTGAGTTTGGTTTTAGATCAATGGTGGCATGAGCCAATTAATAGAGACAAAAAGAGAAAACTGCGTATTCATTGACATTCAGAGTAAATTTTATAAGGTTATCACTATCATAAACATTTGATATTATAGATATATTAACTTATTTTAGTATTTCCATAGTGTATCTAAAATATAGTATTTTAACTATGTAGTTATAATTTTTCAGTACTGTATAATAAAAATAGATTAAACTGGAAGAAAATAATTCTGAAACTAGGTAAGTAGATTTGTGTACATGCTGAAGTAGAATTCAGTAGACAGCAGTAGAGAGGTAATATCAGAAACCTTTGCATATGCAGCACTGGAAGAGTCAGGGAACCTTTTAAAACTAAAGCCCTTAGTTTTATTTAAATGATTTCTTTTGGAGTTCCACCAATAATTCAATATCCTGGCAAAATTAAACCAAGTAAATTGTGACTAACACTGATTTCTTTATTCAGAATATAGAGGCATTCACTACACCACGGGTACAAGTCATCCTAGAAACAGTCATACACATGGCTGTGTTGCTTCTGTTTTAAAGGTTTAATTTTCTATGTGGACATCACTGCATGAGCTCTAAGAGCAGCACAGTTATTGCTCATGACATCTCTACTTTAATCTTTCATTTACTCATGCTATAAATAGTGCTGTATTGCAACTACTACAAATGGAAAATGTTAAAAATTATAAAGTTAGCCCTGCATGGTGGCACACACCTTTAATCCCAGCACTTGGGAGGCAGAGGCAGGTGGATCTCTGTGAGTTCAAGGCCAGCCTGGTCTACATAGTGAGTTCCAGGACAGCTTGGGCTACAGGGAGACCCTGTCTCAAAAAGGCCAAAAAAAAAAGACAAAGTTTACTTTATTTAAATAACAATTCTAATCATAAAGTTGTAAATCCCAGTTTTGCACTCCCCAAAATGCCATTCTTGGGAATGGAGAGATGGCTCAACGCTTAAGAGCACTAACTGCTCTTGCAGAGGAGGACCCAGATTCTAGTCCTAATACCCACATGGCAGTTAGCAACTGTTTGTTAACTCCAGTTCCAGGAAATCTGATTCCCTCTCCTGAGCACCTTGGCCATTGCAGGACATGGGTGCACTTCCATACATGCAGGCAATACACTCATATACATAAAAAATAAAATAGAACAATAATAAATAAAATATTAAAGAAAATAAAATGCCACTCTTCCTCCATGCCAGTCTAGATGCACTTAAATTAAGACAGGAAAAGCATCAGTCTCTTTGACCTCAATATTTTTTGCTGTGGCTAATTTCTTGTGTTGCTATTAAAGAGTTCATTTCTCATATTTTATAATAAAGATACACAAATAACTTAAACATAGTATATTAACTTAAAATTTGATTACCTTTCCTAAAATGAAATATAAATAGGATAAGTTGTCTTTGAAATTTTCCCATTAAACTTTCGTGCTCTTGCAAATATCTGCTGATAATTTTAGAAAAGAGAAATTTAAATCTTGAAAAATTTCAGTTTCCCTTGACATGTAATAATTTGCATACTCCCAATCTACTAAAGTGTACAATTTCCCTCAACTTAGCTATATTTCATATTATATCTCTATCTTTTATCTGTACCTCTAAGGTGTGCTTTGACCCTTCCATTGACTATGCAGTCTTTCATCCTAACACTCCTTTGGTTCATCTTCTACTTACACATACATTCACTTAGTCTTCTCTTGGTAATGAAAGCTATTTCTTTCTAACAGATTGTTGTTTTAAAAGTATTAGGGACACAATTAAAGAAATCTTATTCCTCCTTGGCGTCCTCAAAAATATTTCTCAGAATTCTGCTTTGTATAACATCCAGAAGCTATTTTACCATTGTCAAGATGATTTTGGAATGCTTGTTTATTGTTTCTTTTCATACTGTTTCTCTTTATTTTTATATATTCCTATCATAATTGGAAACATCTTCAACTACCAATTTAATAAATGATCTACCTTTTTAAATGTAAAAGTCAAATACTTTGTGTATTAAAGATATTGATAAGTAGGTAGATGTTAAGCAGTTGTTTACAGCAAACTGATTAATTTGTTTCAAATTATATATACTAGTTTTTTCTTTGGTTTAATTATTTAAATGTCAGGATGACAACTAAAATCTATTTTTTAAAGACTTAAAAAAAAGGGGCTGGAAAGGTTGCTCAGTGGTTATGAACACTGACTACTCTTATAGAAGATCTGGGTTCAAATTGCAGTACCCACAAGGCAGCTAACAACCACCCATAACTCCAGTTCCAGGGTATCTGATGACCTTGTCTGACATCCGTGGCCACTGAACAACATGGGTGCACATACATAAATGCAAGCAATTCACTCATACACATAAAATAAAAATAATGAATGGATAAAATCTTAATAAAATTTGTTTATTTATTTATTTATTGTTTGTTTGTGTGTGTGTGTGTGTGTGTGTGTTTGTATGTGTATGTTAGCAAGTGCCTTGAAGCCAGAGGACAACTCACACGAGTTGATTATTTCTTTCTGCTATCTAAGTCCTGGGATCAAACTCCAGTCATCAGACTTGGTAGCAAGTGCCTCTATGCATTGAGTCATCATGCTGGCCCCCAAGAACCATATTAAGCTTGATTGAATTATACTGATGTGCAGTTTTACATTTAATTTTTAAATTCTGCTTATTAATTAGAGAAAGAGTCTATATTAAATTAAAGGCCCTAACTTCATTTGGAAAAATGGTACATGTGTGTCTAAATATTTTTACTGACTCAAAATATTTCCTTTATTCTATAATAATGGCTCTACTCAAGCAATACACAGTGTCACAAGTAAATAAAAAGGATGAAAATTTTGGCTTATTTCAACTCGTAATGAATCATTTTTATAATTTCTCATAGTAAAATTGTCTATTTAACCAATAAATTTTGTTTTGAAAATGTTTCACCATTTTAGTTATAAAATTTCATATCTATACTAAAATTTTCATTAAAAGTTTTCTTTACATCATAATTCATTTTTCAATATGCTGGCATCTTAATTATTATGCTCAAATGACTCATAGGCAAGTAACTCTACTCACACCATGTTAGCACAGTTCCAAATTAACTACATTTCCAAAGCCATGCCAGTACATTGCCTTAAAACTTATGAAAGCTTTCTCATTTTTAGATGGTCCTGATGTAGTTATCAGTAGAGGGTTGTCAGCTCTCCAGTTCCATGTCTGCTCTTGTATTCCACATGATTCCTTTCTTTGAAATCTCTAATTGTTTATTTTTCATGTTCAACACCAAACTTTTCTCATGGCATTTTTCATCTCTGCATTTCTCAGCGTATAGATTAAGGGATTGAACATAGGTGCGATGATTGTGTATAACAGAGCAAATATTTTATCTTCAGGGTAAGTGGTAGGAGGTCTTAGGTAAGAGAAGATTGCAGGTCCAAAAAATAAAACTATCACAGTGATATGTGAGCCACAGGTGGAGAGAGCTTTGTGACGTCCTTCTGCTGAGTGAGTTCTTAAAGTGAAGAGTATAATGATGTATGAAACAAAAAGAACCACAAACGTCACCAAGGTGACTATGCCTGAATTGGCCAGCACAAGGACACCAGTGATGTAGGTGTCAGTGCAAGCAACTTTCAACAAAGGAAAAATATCACAGAAGTAATGGTCGATTTCATTGGGACCACAAAAGGGTAACAGTATCACAATAAAAACCTGAGGAAAAGAATGGGTGGCTCCACCAGCCCAGGAAGCTAAAAGTAGGAGATGGCATTTTGTCTTGTTCATGATAATCACGTAGTGGAGAGGCTTACAGATGGCAACATAGCGATCAAAGGCCATGACTGTCAGGATTAAGACTTCAGTCATTCCAAAGAAGTGCATAGCGAAGACCTGCAGCATGCAGTTAGCATAGGAGATGGTTTTTCTTACTACAAGAAGGTCACCAATGAATTTTGGAGTCACACAGGAGGTAAAGCAAATATCCATTAACGCTAGGTGGCTGAGGAAATAATACATTGGCTGATGAAAAAGAGGGCTGCATCGAATTGAGATAAGTATCACAAGGTTTCCCACCAAAAGAGATGTGTAACAGACCAAGAAGAGAGCAAAGCAAAACATTTGTATGCCATGGTCATAAGAAAGTCCCAGTAGAACGAATTCTGAGACATTCTTCTGCATCTCCATATATTTCTGTTTGTCACATTTTATAAGCAGATGAATTAGATATCTAAAAATGAAAGAAACATCTCCATAAAAATGAGCAATGTAACACTATTATAAAGTTTAATAAAGATGAGTTAATGCACATTCAACAATAATATGCTACTATTGTATAGTAAGAAATATTTTATTGTCTCTTATTTAGAAGCGTATAGTTTGAGAATTCTAAAATGACAAATCATGATTGTTTTCAATATTGGAAAATATGATAAAATAATTTAAAATATATTATTTCTTGTAATTGCCAAGCTTATCAGGGAAGATCATAGCTACTACCAACAAATTGTAACAGTGTTTAAATTAGGTAATTTAAATATTTTTGCACATCAGTAATATATGTGCCTTATCTGTGGATTCAACTTTTATTACTTCAGTATGATAAGCTTCATGAGTTATATGGAGTTTATGCACAGAAATAACATTTATTTAAAATTCATCAACACCAGTTTTTAACATGTGCGAAAGACCTTCTTCGGTCTCATGTGGACCAGTGTCACAAACTGGACACTTAAATCAGTGTCCAAATATGAAGAAGCAAAGAATTTCTGAAAATAATACAACAAAACACAGAGTGTAAAATGGTCAAAGTTATGAAAATAGATAAATCCTTTCATCATCCTATTTAAATTTTATGTGTTAAAATCTTTTTTTCTAATTGGAGTAAGACCTTCTTCGGTCTCATGTGGACCAGTGTCACAAACTGGACACTTAAATCAGTGTCCAAATATGAAGAAGCAAAGAATTTCTGAAAATAATACAACAAAACACAGAGTGTAAAATGGTCAAAGTTATGAAAATAGATAAATCCTTTCATCATCCTATTTAAATTTTATGTGTTAAAATCTTTTTTTCTAATTGGAGCGTAGTTGAAATTTGTCATGGCAAAAATAAGGAAATATAAGGAAGAATTGACATTATATTTGTTCACATTTTGTCACTTCTTAGGAATTTTTTAATATGATCTAGGCAAAACAATTGTCAAGAAAATTTTCACATTGTCCTCTCATGTGGAGTTTGTTGTACTAATAATTACATAAGAGACTCACAAAACTAACTCTTGCAGCTGTTGAGTGTTATGAAAACCGTTTGCACTGGAATGACACTATATAAACTGGAAAGATTCCATTTTCATGAGCAATTTTAGTCAAATATGAGGAATTAATACATGATCAATCAATATACAGATTCTGCAGATCACTCAGTCTGAATCTGATGTGAGATATATATATATATATATATATATATATATATATGACATTCAAATAACTATCTATGAACATAGAATTTTTATAGAAGTTCCATAGAAGCCATAGCATTTTAAAAACCTGTAATAAATTTAAAGCCTGTTTTAGTCACACTATTTCAGATCATAAATACCTGTAAGCTTTTTACCTGTATTCATTTTGTTATTGGTATATAAAATTGAAATAACCGCCAGATGTGGTAGCGCACGCCTTTAATCCCAGCACTTGGGAGGCAGAGGCAGCCAGATCTTTGTGAGTTCGAGCCCAGCCTGGTCTACAGAGTGAGTTCCAGGACAGCTGGGGCTACAGGAAGCCCCTGTCTAAAAAAAGGAAAAAAAAAAAAAAAAAGTAGAAATAATCACCAAACACAGTGTTCAGAAAGTCAACAGTGTCTAAACATAGTTTAATAAGGTTTTCTTTCATTAACCAAGTTTTTGCTTATCTTATTGCAACAAATCTTACTCAGTATTTTGGAGATGGTAACCTGCTCATTTGTAGAGAGATTAGTTACCTGTAAGTTATTTAAAAGCAGGTTAGTGAGCCATAATATCTGAATATCATTCAGGACAACTGAACCCCTGTTTTCAGGGATGGAAATAGACTTATAATCTATTGGATCAAAATGTAATAGACTGTGGATCCTGGATAGCAGAACTTCATGTCTAATCATCCTGAAGGCAGGTTAGCACTTGAGATCACAGCAATATGAGGAATGAATCTTTCAGTAGGGGATAAGAAGTAGCTTGAAATAGCTTTCTGTGGTAGCAAATATTCAAGGTAACTGCAGATCACCTATCAATCAGTTGTTTTGAATAACCATGTGGACATACCTTGCACTTAATGAACATATTGATATAGAAACACTATATAAGTTGCATAAACATTCTCAATTTAAAATCAATTTGAAATTCTGCTCCTTCATGTTTAGTAAAGTATACATTTCTTAGGTTAAATATACCCTGAATGAATAATCTACCTTCTTTCTTGATCATCATAAATGTTTAGTTGCCAATATCACTTATAATAACATTCTGTATGCTAAGAAAAACAGGCTTTAAATTCACTTGGCAGAGGAAAGATCTCCATGAACACAGTCAGGCAAGTAATAATACATGCTTACACATATACATACATACATACATACATACATACATACATACATACATACACACACAAGCAGCCACAAAGACACACAGATGCACACACATCCCTGAATGTTCCTAATATTCTTGTCTTTGATATTAAAAAAAATACAGTATATCATCCTTTTAAAAAATTAATTTTATCTTTTATTTATTTCTACTTAGTTGTTTAAGATGTTCAAATATATCCACTTTTTCCAATAGCCTATGAAAAATCAATTACCTTTTATAAATATAAATACTATTTAAATAGTGCTTTGAAAATTTTTCAAAGCTTTATTTCCTATATATAAAAAAAGTCTAAAAATATTTAAATTTAATTTCTTCTGTAAGTTTGGTGAATCTTAAGAAAACTTAATTTTTAAAACCAGTATCTGATATATAAACTGATTTTTTTATAAGTAAAATA
>NW_008332686.1:853599-858907 GCF_000622305.1 Nannospalax galili | reverse complement strand
TCAGAACTACATTGATTTCAAGAAATAATATAAAACCTTAATGCCATATATAGCTCATAAACACAGATGTAAATTTCCTTTGGTTTCATGTATTCTTTGGGTGAACAATTTCTAACATTTCCATTCACAGTTACAGTCATGCAAGCTCAATGAAAAATTTTAAGTTAGGTTTGATGATGTACAACTATAATACCAACATTTTGGATGTGCAGTTAGGGGAATCAAGAGTTCAAAGCTAACCTCAGCTACATACTGAATTCAAGGCTAGTTAGTACAACATAAAACTTTGTCTCAAAAAACAAAACAAAAACATAAGGATTTTTTAAGGGAAAATCAGGATGTAACTCTTTAGTTAAGTCTTTTTATAAGCATGTATGAAACTATGGAATCCATGCCAAGTACTGCAGGAATGGAAAATATCCTTGAACAAAACTTTTTGAGCATAATAAGAATACGTTCTAATTTTTAGAATCCATTTATTTAAAACAAATAAAATCAGCCTGAAAGGTTGCTTATCTTGGGATAAGCAGCACTACCTACCCATTGTGCCCAAATTTTCTTACTGCTAATTACTTGCTTGAGAATTTCCTTAAACTTACCTTAACTTTCATTAGATGAATTATTGGATTGTAATGCACTTCAGAAAAGATTCTTCAAGAGTTAGAAAGTCAGGCATCATTGGAGATATCCAGTATTCACTGGACTGTCTTTGAAAGAATAAAAGGCAGATAAGGAAGCTCTGATGAGACTGGGAGAAATTCACTTTATCTCGAAGCTGTCATTACCTTTATGATGCCTCTTACTTTCAACTTGAACTTAGCTGGTGGATAATATACAATTAAGAGTAATGATTGCTCATATAGTTTTGCAGGAATCAAAATATTTTCTAATAAAACTATAATTATAATCAAATTAAATTTGATAATATATAATCACTCTGAAGCCAAGGTGGGCTGGTGGTACATTGCCACCAAGCAGTGGTATAAAATGTTCAGACCACCAAGTCTAAGTGATTGTCCTACTGATTTTCAGCTCCATCAGAAAATATTCTCCCCTGAGATACCTGTCTCTTAACACTTCTCATTATGCAAATCTGAAATAAAACATTGAAATGTATAAAATAATTCAGTAATTAAAATTCATATAAGGCAATTCTCCAAACATATTTGCAAATATCGATTGTTTTAGAATCTATATCTTCTAAGCTTATTGACTTTGCAGGGGACTTGGAACTTCCATATCCTGAAACCATTAAGATCACAAGAAGTGGATGTTTCATAGGGAGGAGTACTTGAAGTTACCAAGGAAAATAATGGCATTTCAAGAACTAAGTCATCTATTTCATGCCTATTAAGTAAAATTTGTTACAGAACAGAATATAAAATCATGGACCAACATAAGAATGACTAGGTCTTTTAAAGCTCTAAAATCCCAGAGGCATTTTTACACAGTTCTCCACAAGTTGCTGCTATCCAATGTGAAATCCCGTAAGCCTCTGATATTTTTCTAGCTACAGCTTTGTTTACTAATTTATATACTTACTTTTAGATTGTCTAGGAACTTTTTCTCCAGAGACCCAAAAATGTGTGAGGCACTGCAATTCAGGAAACTGAGCGCTCACAGCTCCTGTAGCTTTTGAAAGAAAAGAGGTAAATGTAGCAGCCTGGGACATTATCAGGTTAGCTTACAGGAACGACTGAGCTGAGGAAGAACAGAAGGCAGTAAGGAAAGCACCGCAATGCTAACAGGTAGTTATCCAGCCTAACCATCAGTCCTAGACTAGACATACTAATAAAACTGGGGACCAGTGAATTTGACCTCGATGGTCTAAACACTTGGAGAATGCAAGATAGAAGAAAAGATAAAAGAGTAAACAATCTGGAGTCCATGCTCCTAGGATAATAGAAGTGGTGCATTGCTGACAACAGAATAAAAGCGTCACATGTACAATTCCCACTGTGGAGCACAACTTTAGCAGTTCGTTTTCCCTCCTATGTTCTTCATTTCAGTACATTATAGGGGCTCAAGTCACAACATGTACCCTGAAGTTCAGTTGAGGAACTCTTCTGCACCATACACACATTCATATAGTAATCTATTTTTAAAATATTACCAATTCTTTGATAATTTTATACAATATATTTTCATCATATTCATCTCTTTCCATCTCCTATACCATAAACCTCGCAAAATTCATGTCTTCTAGCATTTCTTAAAAGGCTTATCAAGTGTAATTTTTGTTCCCCTAATTTTGGTCTTGGGTGTGGACCCTACATCTCTTGTAGCTTGGTCAACCTACCTGGTGTAGGACATCCTACTTACACCTGCAAAGAAAACAGATTTTTCCACTCCCAGCCACAATCGTCAGTAGTACCTCAGCTATGAGCGGGGCTTCTTGCCTCCTTCTTCCATCTATGTTGCATCTTTGTCTGCCTTGGTCTTTCACAAGTCTTGTAAGTACAAGTGCCTGGTGGTGTCCAGGAACATGGCTTCATGTATTCTTTCACATATCTACTTCTTACAATCTTTTTGCTGCACTATCCATAATGATTCCTGAGCTTTGGGAGGAAAGTTATGATATAGGTGTCCCATTTAGTGCTATACACACCTCAGTCTCTTATGCTGTATATGTTGACCAGTGGTGGGTCTCTGTTAATCACCATCTGCTGCAAGAAGAAGCTCCTCTGATTATAGTTTAGAGATGTGTTGATCAATGGGCATAATACTAAGTCATTAGCAGTCAGTTAAATGCTGTCACATATTTAACAGAATAGTAGTCTCTCCCACATATCCTGTGACTACCTAGCCACATGTTCTTGGCCCTCCTAACCCTGTCAGGTATAGGCTCTATCTTGTAAAACAAGTCTTAAATCCAATAAGTAGATAATTGGTTAGTCCCATAAAATTTGTGCCACTGTTGCACAAGTAAGTAAGCATATTTTGGTATGCCAGTGGTTATTGTAACTCGCAGTTTCACAGCTGGGCATGGTTGATGATACTTTTCCAGTAGCATGGACAGCACTGTCTAGTACTTTCAAATCTAGACATTAGGGAATTGCAAAGTAAAACCAATGTGAGAAAACTACACCATTTTGGGGCATATACCTAAAGGACTCTGTATCTTACTCAGAAATACCTATTCGTCCTTGTGCATTGCTACTCTATTCACAATAGCCAGCGAATGGAAAAAACTGATGACTGGAAAATGAAAATATGGTACATTTACACAATGGAATAGTATTCAGCTGTTAAACATGCAAAGTTATTAAATTCACAGGTAAATAGATGGAACTGTAAGAATAATCCTATGTGAGGCAACCCAGACCCATAAAGACAAACTGTACATATTTTCTTTAGTATGTCAATGTTACTTCTGAACATTTTGATAGATATATTTCAATTGAGAAATTCATAGAGTTTAGGAAAATAGTAAATAGTCATCGAAGATGATTCATGAGAAGGAAGATAGAATACAGTGATACAAAGGGAACAGGGGAATAATAAAGTAGGCATGGTTAAATGGGCTGGGGAATGGAAGCCCAGGGCATATGAGAGAATAAAGGGAAGGTTAACACTAAAGGCCTTTAGAAAACGTCATACAAAAACTATTACAGAAGCACTTTTGTAGCAGGGATAACCAACAGCTCTCTGATTAGACTTAAACCCCGTTTAATGGGAGTGAACTCATGGTTGGCACTGTAAACACAGTCAAATACACATGGCTGGAGAGGTCATAGATTCTAAAGAAAACTTTACCTTTGTCATGCCAGTAGATAAATATAATTTCTTATTGTGTACTAAATGTGGATTCTTATATTTGCAGACAAGTATACTAATCACTATTCATCAAAGAAGCTGCTTTTTGCAACAGATGGAGACTATTACAGAGTTCTACAACCAGCCACACACAGAGAATAAATGTCTGAGAGATGACTAACCACAAGTGGCACATCTACAATGGAACCTCTACAACTAAGGCTCATGGAACATAGTGGAACAGGGGGTAGAGAGAATACTAATGCACTCTTCAACTCGCACCAGCGACACTTCCTCATGCAACAGAGTGTGGTGCACACAGAAGGTTACAGCTGGACAAGTTTTAGAGAATAAGAACTGCAGAGTGTCTGCCCCTGGATAGGACTGCTATATTAAACCTCACCCATCCATGGCTTAGGGACCTTTGTGGAAGAAAGGACAGAAAATTTGCAAAATCCAGTGTTGGTGTATGAACAGAAGGCAACAAAGTCTTTCAGGCCTCTGGGAACTTCCTTATATGAACTTACAGCAATGGTGTCAGTGTGCAAAAATCCATGCTGACACAGACAAAAACCCAGCCTAAGACTGTAGAAATGGACAACAGGCCTCAAATTTGGCTGAGAAACTATTGACAAATTATTATGGCTAGGTGATGGACGATTGATCATTTTTAAGAGGGTGGGTGATTGTAGATAGGCTAATTAAACTCCAGTGGTTGAATTTGCAGAAAGGGACACCTGGGTTCAAAAGCTTGACTCAATATGCCTTAACATATTTGACAATATGCATGAAAGCTGGTTGGGGGTGTCATGGGGTGTTATTTAGGTGTGTCCTCCAAATGGCAAGCACATGGATAGATGCCTTCTCCAGCTTCTCTTATGGTCACCTCAATTGGTTTGACCCCTACGACTCTCCATAAGAGGGCATGGAGACATTCGCCCTCCCACCCAGTCAGTCAGCCTCAACTGCATGAGGAGGAGGGTCTAAGAGTAGACATGGGAGAAAGCAAGGGAGAAAGCAAGGGAGGAAGAGGAGCTTTGCCATCTTGGCTGAGGAACTGGTGACTGCAGATTTAGAAGGCTCAGCTGAGACGTAGGGAAAAAAATCCCATGGGTTTCCACACCCTTGTCAGCACCTTCTTCACCATCATAAGCTGTGTTGGTAAACCCAAATAAATGTCTTTTTTCCCCTAAACTGTAGTTCGAAGAAATATTGGTCAATGGGTGGTAAGGGAGCCATGTGTGTGCTTCCCAGCAGTACATTTGACTTATGTAGGGGTTATGGATGCAGAAGATGCTTAAATATGATTAAGATGTATTGTATGAAATGAACAAAAATTCGATAAATATTTACATTAAAATAAAAAGAAGTTTATATGGAGTTACCTTTTTAATAGGGGAACAATGCCCACTACCAGACACTGCAGGCTGGCAAATAAAAAGTCAGTACCAGGAAATGGGCTCCACTAAAGAATACAACCCAGTCAAAATTTATAGAAAGTAAAATATCACTCGTATTCCAAGAAAGACATTCTGAGAGTCCTCATGGATAG
>NW_008332686.1:851265-853014 GCF_000622305.1 Nannospalax galili | reverse complement strand
ATATAGACCTTCCCTGCTTTCCTTCCAGAGAGAAATCATTCTCTCTTGAATTTTACAACATATTAAATACAACCATTATTGTCATTTATAGGGAAAACTCTTCTGTTTTCTATCCTACTCTGTATGCTCTTTGTGAATTTACAGTTGGAAAATATAGGTATTGATTCCGTTAAGTTCCAAGTATCATAAGGCAGATTGTGTGGAAGAAATGACTCCTAAACAATCTTTATATTTTCTGTGGACTGGTAAGGACTTGTAACTCCCAAAACAAAATGTGGATAATGTGCAGTTTTAAATTTTTTCATTGCCCCCAGGGGTCCTTAAAAATGGTTTGTCTTCGTTAAGGGAATGACTATAGATAGGCTGACAAGACTCCACTGGATGAAATCACACCAAGGCCCATCCGGGGATAGAATTGTTTGATAGGCCTTAACATATGTGACAGAAGGCATGACATCAAAGGGGGGGTTGTGTGGGGTGCACATAGGGGAGGCTATCTAAATATTATTAAGATATATTATATGAAATACACAAAAAATCAATAAAATATATACTGAAACATTTAAAAAGAATAAAAAACAACAATGACAAAAGTTCTTCCAATGCCTCCAATCATTTATATTACACGGAGTCTGCACACAAACCAGAGTTTGGCCTTCACTCAATATTACTAAGCATTTTACTATGTATTATATGTTGACACAAAATCTGAAAAGACAGTAAGGCTTGTGTTGTGATAAATAAGGATGAATCAAGGAAGCCTCGAGTCAGAGAAATGGAAGCTAAGTTTTACTTTGATTTGGCATAGACAAAAGTTTTTTTTTTTAATTAGATATACTATTCCAAATCTGAGCAGTCCTACTTCTCAATTCATATCCTTTAGTTGCAAGACATTTTTGGTTTTAACCACATCTTTCTCCCAAATGGCCCTTAATCCTATGTGGCAAGCATGAATCCAGAATTAGGATCTGATGAATTAGGTCTGAACACTGGGTCTGCAAGAGTGTGTGGCACAGGGGCTAGCATGGAAGTGGGACTAGGAAGGTCACCCTGCATCTGCAGGTGCAGGTTTGGGGCTTTCTGGTGGGGCCCTGAGCCAGCACATTCGCAAGCCTAAAACAAGGACCAGGTTAGTGGTGATGGTGGTCTGGAGTCTTGGCTTGAGGGCAGTGCCCTCATCCACACTCTGAGGAGTGCTTCAGTATTTAGTCTAAGTGAACGCTTTGGCATATTAAGAGTTTAATCTGGATTCAGTCTGTGAGACTGACCTCGTCCTGGCACAGGTCTAGTGTCCCTATCTGTTGGGTACGTATACATCCTGGGTAAACAGAATCTGCCATATTGCATATCATGCTTGGAGAAGCTCATTGTGACAGTTGTATGGAGTCTGAGGCCTTACGTTTTACCAGGTTACAGGTTTTGCTACGGCATTCACTGATTTAGTGATCCAAACAAGGTATATTACACATTTTCCTCTCTTCATACAAAAAAAATACTCATCCCAACTCTATGCTGCTGGTATGGGAGGGAGTAAGATGATAGAGGTAAGTTGAAAGAGCCGCCCTACCACACTACCTTCTTCAGTGGACTTTTTCTTTTCTCTGTATGACACTCAGATGTTGTAATATGTCCCATGATATCTGTATGGAGTTATGCATGTGGAGCTGTCCAAGTTGATATGTCTGGGCATGGGGTATAAGTGATGTAAAGGTCCACTCTGCCATCCTTTTGGGCTGTAATTATATGTTT
>NW_008332686.1:840105-851183 GCF_000622305.1 Nannospalax galili | reverse complement strand
TCCAATCATCAGTAGATTTTGACACCAAACTTTTCTCAGGGCGTTCTTCATCTCCGTGTTTCTCAGCGTGTAGATCAGTGGGTTGAACATGGGAGCAATGATGGTGTAGAAAAGAGCGAACACCTTGTCTTCTGGGAAAGTTGTGGCTGGTCTGATGTAAATGAAAAGTACAGGTACAAAGAACAAAACAACAACGGTGATATGGGAACTGCATGTGGAAAGGGCTTTGCGGCGTCTCTCTGCGGGGTAAGCCCTGATAGTGTATAATATAAAAATGTAAGACCACATCAAGACCACAAAGGTGACCAACCCCATCATGCCCGAATTGGCAACCACCAGTACCCCGACTCTGTAGGTGTCCATACAGGCAAGTTTCAGCAAAGGATACACATCACAGAAATAGTGATCCATTTCATTGGGGCCACAAAAGGGGAGACTGGTAGTAAGGAGGCACTGGATAAAGGAATGTAGAAAGGCACCAACACAACAAACTGTGACCATGGCATGGCATCTCCCTCTGTTCATGATGACCATGTACTGCAAGGGCTTGCAGATGGCCACATAGCGGTCATAAGCCATCACTGTGAGGATGAGAATCTCAATCCCTCCAAAGAAATGCATGGCAAAAAGCTGTGCCATGCAGCTACTAAAGGGAATTGTGTTCTTTTTTACCAGCAGGTCAGTGACTAGTTTGGGTGTGACTGTGGAAGTATAGCACAGGTCAGATAAAGCAAGATAATTAAGAAAGTAATACATGGCTTGGTCAATTAACTGACTGCATGTGATAGAAATCATTATGACCACGTTTCCCAGCCAAATACCTATGTAACAAAATAAAAACAGCAGAAAGCACAGGTTTTTAATTTTCTTATTCTGGGAAAGTCCCAACAGTATAAATTCTGTGACATTGTTGGTATTTTCCATTTCACAAATTAATTAAGAGTCACCAGATACGCTGAAAAAGAAAATGACAAGTGGGCATTAAAAATACTGATTAAGGTTGGCAAGAGTCACTGTGAGTACTATAAAAAAAATCCATTTACTGAAGCATCTCTCTCACACACATACACAAACACACACTCACATACATACATTCACCTTTTTATGTATTTCTAAATTTACATGCTGTTGACATATCAGAGCATTTATCATTACAAGTTAAGTTTTGATGAAAGGGAATCATAGTAATAGCTATGGTAGTAGAAATCACAAGCTAAGAGGTTAGAAATTTTGCCATTTTACAATCGTATTACAAAAGAGAGTTCAGGAATAATGTGTTCTTTATCATTTGGTGATTGTATTACAATAGTCAGAGGAAGAGTGAAGTCAGTAAAGGACATTGTATTAGGTCAAGGAAGATCATTTTTTATTTAAATTTTTGATATTTTATTGTAACATTTTATATTTATGATATTAAAAGATCCATATTATTTGTTACATAGTTTTCATGGAAAAAATTATTGATGCTTAATCTAAACTCTGACCCTGGCTTGAAAAGCATCAGGTATTTGTCAACAATACAGAAATCAATGAAAGGTAAAAAACATCACTTGACAGCTATGTGACTCTGCTAGTTCTTTTAATTTACATAGATTAAGTACAATAGTAAATCAAACACAAAAGATGAGAAATGTATGCTGTCTGTCAGAGGAAGTATTGCCAAAGTCTAAAGTCATAAATTGTATAAATATAATGAAAACAATCATATTTAAGTAAATGAATGGTTATGAGAATTTATAGAAATTATTTAACACAAAATTAAACATCACTTTGGTTTCCTTGCTTCTGTGAAAACCTTCCTGTTTTAATTTCCATGCCACGCAATTCAACTCCTCTCTGGCCCCTTTTGTTTCCATTCTACATAAACTCTAAAGTTAAGTTTCTCTCATTATCTACACACTCAAAGTAATCCTTCGTCTTCAACATTTAAGAAGCTTTCTCTGACTCTAAATCACCCATCTACATCTCTATCTCATCAAATCCTCCATAACACTCTTCCATTAATGCCGCCAATAACAATTAATTTTGTTGCTTATTCTTCCATAATTCTTTCAAGGCATTCTGGAGAAAGGCAACCACATGCCTTGTATTCTTAGTTTCCTTCCTATTTTGCTGCACGCTATTTTGCTGTCACAGTCAGTGTATGTCAGCGAATGAGCTTTAGATTCAGACTTTAGATCTTGCCATTTCTTCAGGATACGTGATCATATACTTCTCCCAAACAATCTTTTACTAATTGAATTTTTGTGACTTTCATATATTTTGATCATCTTTAGATCCTTTCACCAATCTGTAGCACCCCTTACTTGAAGAAGTAGATTAGAAACCACCCCCCTACAGGAAGAACTATTGGCAAACAATCACACCTTCTTCATTAATATGAGCATTTTGTTATCCACCTGCCAAGAACTCATAAAATTAACTTATATTATTTGATGGATCATAAACGCTAGTACTTTTTCTTTTATTTTTCTTCTTATGGTGCAAATGTGTATTTTTACACTACAAATATTAAATGAAAAGAATAAGTACACTGGAAAGTTACTAGAAAAATGAATGTTATCATGTATATAAAATAGATCATTACTGCTATGACAACAAGAGGAATAATGATTACCTCATATATATTCACAAATGAGTATTAGTCATAATTTTGATTTATATTGACACCAAAGACTGATTTTAGGCATATTGTAATATTTATAGTAAAATCTGGATACTAAAATCTTGCTTCACAAGCTGAAACACCTCTAATAATTTTTTCTGCTGTTACATTGTACTATCTATTGTACTATCTATTAATTCATTATTTGTTTTTACTCTTTTCTGGCAACTAATATTTATCAAAACATCAAGGTTAAATAGATATTCTACCACAAAGCTTTTAATAATTCTCTTACCCAGTTTCAGGTCTTGGTGAATTTAATTATGTTCCTCTTTTTTCAGAAAGAAAAGGAATTTCATTCTATTTGATTCCATCAATATCTTTCCACTTTTTAAAAATATTCCCTTTATTTTGTTGCTGTGGAAAAAATACCAGATAATTTATTCACCAATACTTTTGTTTCTATTTAGAAAGTCTTATAATGCTGTTGTTTCCTTCATCATGAAAATTCAGAAAAAAAGGAGGTGCATCATTTCAACATTTATTGAGGATTATGAAATCAATCATTCATTTCTGTGTACTTATGTATTAGAAATTAGAAGATGAAATGTTTGCAAAAATTTGAAATGAAGAGAAAAATACATTTATAAAAGGAGTATATATATGTATGATTTATAGCTTATAAGTATGTAAGTATTTAGTCATTCAATTTCATCTTTTTCCTTTACTTCTAGGTAGCATTATAATGTTACATACCAGACGATCAATCAGACCATATGTGCCCTGGCTGTAGCACCTCCCTGTTTTCCTGGTGAACAGAAAATATGTGCTCCTGAAATAAAGGCATCATTGGCATTTACATGGAAAACATGCTTCTGTTTTCTATCCTCAGCTGTATGCCATTTGTGATTTTAGAATTTGTAAATATAGTATAAATTCACTGGTTAAATTCCAAGTTGCATAATGTGGATCACCTTGGAGACTAACCCTCAACACATTCTCTTATTTATCTATGGTTTGATGCACATCCCCAAGGAAACTTTGACCAACGTGTAATTTTAAATGATTTAAATCTTCTCAGGCATTAAAGAACAGTTCTTCCAAGGATAATAAAATTTTATAATCTGAGGAGTTTGCCAACAAACCAAGGGTTGGCCTTAACTCAAGAGAACTAACTAGGACTAAAACCCTGTGATTTATGTTAACACAAATTCTGAAGAGACAATAAGGCCTGAATAGATGAGAGTGGACCAAAGAGGCAACAGCCAGGAAAATGGAAGTTTTGTTGTTTGATTAACCACAAGGGGAAAATGTTGTTTGAAGAATAGATGAGCTCTTCTCAGCACAATACTTCAAATCTGAATAATTCCATGTCTCTACACATGTCATTTAGTGGTAACACGTCTTCACAAATTTAGCCATCTGGGTATGTCACCTCATTCCTAAAAGTGACCCTGGTTCCTATGCCTGTGAGAGCAAGCCCAGAACTAGGGTCTAATGGCAAGGATGTGAACCCTGGGTATACAGGATCATGTGCCACACAACCATGCTTAGAGGGTGTGGTTAGAAGGAACAGTGGTGTTTGTAAGTAGGAACTTGGTTCTAGAAGTTGGGAATCTGACCTAGCATAGCTGCAGGTCTGAATACTGAGGCCAGCCCTGAAGCTTGGCTTTGCAAGCTACCATGACCCAGTGGCTGACCTCAATATAGAATCTGCAGGGCAGGTCTGAATACTGAGGCCAGCCCTGAAGCTTGGCTTTGCAAGCTACCATGGCTGACCTCAATATAGAATCTGCAGGCCTAGCCTGGCTTCTGAGGATATAGGTTTCATTTTGAATTCTGAATCTGTGAGGCTACCCTGCTTCTGTGATGGGCTCAGAGTCCAATTCTGCTGGTTAAGTGTATATATTGAGAAAGCAGATTCATATTTGGCATGTGACATGCCTGGAGAGGCTCCTTTTGGAGGCCTGCAGTTGGGGTCTTGACACATGATGAGTTTTTACTAGGCCTTGGGCTCCTCTTGTAGCCTTCACATTGTAGCTTTAATTCTTCACCACTTTTCCTTCACAAAGTTTATAATCCAGCAAGATCCTAGGCAAACCTCTGTCTTCTCCCACAGCATTTCTTCATGATTCTCAGCTGCCTGGTGTTGGGGTGAGAGTGGTACAGGTAATTTGAAAGAGCCCTGCCCTTCAATGTGCCTTTCCTTTGTGTTACATTCAGGTGCTGTATTATGTTCCCAGTTATCCTTATGTTGATGTGATGTGCAAGGCAGATAATCACATTGATATGTCTGGGGGACACAAGTGTGGAAGCCCTGGTCTGCCATCCTACTGATGTCCATCTCTGTGCCATAGTTATAGAGGTCTCTATATTAATGGGACACTGAAAATATATAACTCAGAAGTTAAGGTTGTGACATTTTTTAATGAAGCTGAGACTTAAAATATGTGGATAATAGAGTCATAGGGAATGCATATATTAATATTAAATTTAATACTTAACCTTTGCCCCTTAGTCTGAAAAAGTTGATATTTACAACCAGCCCATGGGGATTACTGTTGTTTACTATTATTGACAAGATTTGAATATCAATGCTCATTTTCTATTGTACTGTTGTGTTATCTCTGCCCATGTAAAACAATTTTAAATGCTATGGACGTTATAAATGATATCCAATCTAGAAACACCAATGTTCTATAAATAACAGGACGATGTCGTGTATCTACTTTAGTTTTTTCTTCATCTAAGGCAGGATCCTCTTATCTCAAAACTTTATCATTACCATCTTCAGTTTTACACATCCAACTGTGGTAGTGTGATGTCCTAGTAAATTGCTACCTGAACAAAGACAGACTTTGTTCAAACAAAACAATGAGGACTCAGTGCCCTCTTGAACTAAGAGTGGGGCCCAAACTGCTTTGAGAACTTGTGCAACCTTGCAGTCTGTTTATTGAAACAGAATATCTATCATGAAATGGTGAAGGAAAAAACAGGAAGATTTGTATTATTGGGCAATTTTCCCTATTATCTACTGACATAAAATAGCATACCGAAGCACAAACAGATGCTATGAACCTACACCCACCTCTTCTGTGCAACAGAAATTTGATAATTATCACTGCTTTGTAGGGATCATCTGTGTATAATGTTTGCTTTTGACATCTACGACATACACATAAACACACACACACACACACACACACACACACACATGTACTTTATGTCGAGGACAAGGAACAGTGGTGAAGAATTAAAGATACAATGTGAAGGCTACAAGAGGAGCCCAAGGCCTAGTAAAACAAGGTAAGTATAGTATAAACAAGCTAAGATAATTTGTGAAACTGAGTCTTGTATGTGTCCTAAATGGGAAAAAAATCTTGTGATTGTGATAGTGAAGGGCATCAGCCATCACTGCTTCCTGGTGCACTGACTCTGGGATTTCTAACTCTGTTGTTGAGTGATGTGAACGGCTTTCCTGACCCTTCCCTCTCCTGGGGTTCTGATGCTGCCTTTCTGTTCTTGGTGGGTTCTGTCATAATGCATGTGTAGTCCAATGTTCTGAGGAAATTTCCCTCCACTGAAAACACTCAATGAAAGCTCATTGATTATAGCTGCATCATCATTGGCCATACTTTTCTTTTACTTCACACAATCTTGACACTCTTCACAGCCAATTCTTCCTGCTTTAATTCTTCAGGAGAACCAAGCCTTAAATGGACTTCAGTACTAATCATTTATTATATAATTTTCAGTAAGTTTCATCAGAGATACAACTGAACTGTTCATTTTGATTGGAATGGAATCTCCAAACAGTTTGAGAAGGACATGCCTTTCATGCAATGAACATCTCATAATTCTCCCCAACATCCTGTAATGTCTTCCCCCAAAGTGTACAAGTTTTGAACTAATATTTACTCATGAGTATATTATTAACTTTCTACAATGACACAAAATGATTATTTGGAATTTAATTTTCTGATGACTGTGAGTGTGAACATGTGAATTTGGCTTGTGTTTCTATTTTTATTTGTATAAAAATCAAATATACTCTTAAACTATCCTATAAATATAGATTCTTTGTAGATATGTACATAAAATTTTATTAATAAAGAAGAAACATATCTTTGAAGCTTTTCACTCTTCTCCCTATTAAAACACAGGAAGTAACACTTCTAATGCAATGCTAAATTGAAGGCCTGGCAGTTATCTTAAGTCCTCATGTCCTGTTTAATATTTTAAATCTCTCAATAGTAGGCATTATTTTAATTTAAAATTTAAATGGTATAAGATTTTTTTCTATAATTTCATATGCTAAGAATTTTGAGCTTGTTTTTCTTTTTTTCTTCTGCTCGTTTTGCTTTGTTTGTTTTGTTTTGACACGATCCCCCAAGTCTGAACCTGCCTGGAAGTCGCTATGTGGATCAGGCTGGTCTCAATCTCACAGATATCCACCCTGCCTCCTAAGGCCTGAGTTAAAGTCATACACTAACAAACAAAAGCCCATTGTAGACTTCTGTTCTTTTAAAATGCAGAAATTTTTGGTATTTTGTAAATTATTGAATATTATTCCATACATATTATTTATTTATTTTTTATGTGTATGAGTGTATTGCCTGCAGATGTTAAGTGTACCTGTGTCACGCAGTGCCCTCCAAGATCAGAAGAGGGCATCAGATCCACTGGAACTGGTATTAAGGATGGTTTTTATCCACAATGTGGGTGCTGTGAATTGAAGTTGGGTCCTCTGCAAGAGCAGTCAGTGCTTTGAACAGTAGAGCCATCTCTCCAACCTGGACATACACTTTATCATTTTTACTTGGAATTATGACATATTTGCATGTGATTTTATCATTCGATTACTAGTTATTTTTAATGTCTATTTTAATTACTGACAGCATTTTTACCTTTCTTATATAAGTCTGAATGATTTGCAAATTGTATTTGTGTTGTCAAATACATATCTATTGAAACCTTTCACAATACAATGCTTCAAAAACTCTCATGAACTCATAACTTCACAAAGTTTAGAGCCCTATGCACTACATAAACCGTATATTACATAATAGTTGAGTAGACAGCTATTGTGAAATATTATGATACACCAACATTGAGTATCTAGCATGCCTTAGCCCTTAGTGAGAGTACCCAACCCTGATGTTTCAGGTCAAGTATAGTGAAAACCAGCCATTCTGGAAGGGATAGAATTTGTTCTAAGAGAAATAGACACTAATTCTGAACATAGGTTTGCTTTTTCTGCTAGCAACACTTATCAACACAGATCATAGACTTGTGGGATCGATTCCCAGGACCCACATGGTGGCTAGCAACCATCTGTAACTCCAATTCCTGGGAATCTGATGCCTTCTTCTGAACTCCACAGGCATTGCACGACATGTGTGTATCTACTTACATGCATGCAGGCAGTATGCTCATACACATAAAATAAGAATAATAAAATATTTTTTTAAATTATTTTTGTATGTATTAATTTTTCATATATTTTTCACAGAACTTGTTTCTTTTCCAAACATATTTGATGATGCCACATTTTCTTTATGGCATTTTTCATCTCCATATTTCTCAGTGTGTAGATCAGGGGGTTGAACATGGGAGCAATGATGGTGTAGAAAAGTGCAAACACTTTGTCTTCTGGGAATGTTAGGTTTGGTCTAATGTAAATGAACAGAACAGGCACAAAAAACAAGACCACAATGGTTATGTGGGAACCACATGTAGAAAGAGCTTTGGAACGGCTCTCTGAAGGGTAAACCCTAAGAGTGTATAATATCAGAAAATAGGACACCATCAAAATTACAAATGTCACCAAAGCAATTAGACCTGAATCAACAATGATGAAGATGCCAATCATGTAAGTCTCAGTACATGCCAATTTCAGTAAAGGGTACACATCACAGAAGTAGTGATCTATCTCATTGGGACCACAGAATGCTAAGAAGTTAACAAGCAGAGGCTGGCTGGCCGAGTGTATAAATCCTCCAGTGCAGCAAGCTACAATGATTGCCTTACACCTCTGCTTGCTCATGATGACGGTATAGTGCAGAGGTCTGCAGATGGCCACAAAGCGGTTGTAGGCCATTGCTGTGAGAATGAAGATCTCAATGGCTCCAAGGAAGTGCAGGATGAAGAGCTGTGCCATGCAGTTATTATAGGAAATTATCTTCCTCTCTGCCAGTAAATCAGTCAGAAGTTTGGGTATTACTGTGGATGTGTAGCAAAGATCAGAAAGAGAGAGGTAATTGAGGAAGAAATACATGGGTTGTTCAGTGAGCTGAGTGTGTGTGATGGACACCATTATGAGCACATTTCCCATCCAAATAACAATGTAGCAAAATAGAAATAATACAAAGCAGAGGATTTCAATGCTCTTGTTTTCAGAAAGTCCCAAGAGAATAAATACAGTTGCATGACTCCTATTTTCCATGGTTCGGTGCAATGCAAAAACATGGCAGGTCCTGAAAAGACAGATGCATAAGTCACCATTAGAAATATCAGGAGGGATGGCTCAGTGGTCATGAACATTTGCTGCTTTGCAGTGGACTTGTGTTCAATTCCCAGAGCTGACATGGTGACTCACAACTGCCTGTACCTCCAGTTCTATGGCATCAGATGCCCCCTCATGGCCTCCGAGGGCTCCAAGCATTCACATGGTACACATACAATCAGACACACTCCCCCACACACATAAAATAAATAAATACATATATAATGAAAATTATAGAGTTTTTGTTGTGATTAGCCTTATGATGAGTTTATAAGTCATTCTTTCAAGACATCATGCTAATATTGACATTAATAAAGTTGAATACAATCAGCCAAACAATAAAAAAGAGGTTTAGAATTATTAGTTGCCAAACATTATTCAATATACAACTAAGGCCTTGTAAAAGATATAATTCAGAATCTCCTTTTTTTCAGTCTTGTTGAGACAGAGTCTTCCTGTAGCCCCAGCTGGCCTGGAACTCACTATGTAGACCATACTGGCCTTCAATTCACAGAGATCTGCCTGCCTCTGCCTCCTGAGTACTGGATTAAAGGAATGTGACACTATGCCGGTCTGTAGTTCAGGACCTTAAACTCAAATATGGTTAAAGATAAAATTAAAAGCCGAGGATCTGGAGAGATGGCTCAGTGCAGAGAAGTACATACTGCTCTTTCAGGGGACCCAAGTTCAGTTCCTATTCCCCACACTGAGTAACTCACAACCATCTGTAAACACAATTCCAGGGGATGTGATATCCTCTTCTGGATTATTGGAACAAATGCACTAACATGCACATTTGTACTCACAGACACATATAAGCATAATTTTAAAAATAATATTAAATCTTAAAAAAGTCAAAGCATGAGTACATACGTATATTATATTTTGCATGCATATATTTGTGCAAGAGTGTTTGGAAAGTGGAAAATAAGCCTTCTTTCTAAAAGGCACTCAAAACTGATTTGATTCATTTTTTTATGTTTTGCTTTTTACTTATATGTGATTTCAACACTAAGGTGTTGATATTTTGAAACACAAGAAAATTTATTTCAGTGGGCATAGCTGCTAAAATTATAAACTTAAGTTGGGAATGCATTATGAGAGTAATTAAAAGTAAGGGAAAGGAGCAAAAAGCAAAATTACCTCAATGATTCAGCAATTAACAGCACATGCTATTTTGAAAATTAGCCTTTTCTCTCTTTTTTAATGAAATTTTGTGGATCTTAGCACCAGATCCTCACGTGTGAGTATGTAACTGCAGGAACCTGGAAAAGGAAAAAGAACAATGGAGGCTAAGGAAAATACAGAGCCCAAAAGAGGTAGAGAGTACGAGACAGATGTTACCAAGGGGAAATGGGGTATTTAATGGGGAAGGATAAAAGGAGGAGAAACGTAATAAGTCAAAAGCCCACTGAAAAACACAAATACAATATCTATACATGAGTGCATAGGTATACCTGAAGGTTACTTAATAAGGAACATAACACCATACAGGAGAAACCTCCTGGCAAGTGTTGGTCACAGTAGTCCAAGAGTCTCCAAACTAGATACACATTATTACCAGATCCTTGGATTACCTCCCAGAACTTGAAGGAAAGACCTTATGTATGAAGACAGGATTGAAGAATAATTCGCATAGTTGTGGAGAACACTTTGAGTACATAAAATATGTGGAAGACAAGAGGAGGTGTGGATAGGGGAGGGGATCTAAATGCCATTAAAATACATTGTATAAAAATCATAAAAATTCAATAAAATTTTTAAAAATTTGAATATTTAGTTCAAGAATTTATATCTAAAAGAAAGAAGAGTCAAGATCAGAAGATACATATATCAGATACATGTGGTATAATAAACAATTATTACCATTACTCCTTAAGACAGGGGACAAAAATTTTTAATTTTATTTTTATTGAATTTTTGAGATTTTTTACTCAATATGTTTTAATGGTATATAGATCCCACACC
>NW_008332686.1:835950-839933 GCF_000622305.1 Nannospalax galili | reverse complement strand
AGAAAGAGAGAGAGAGAGAGAGAGAGAGAGAGAGAGTCCATACAGTCTATGGAGTCTGATTTGTGTCCCCAAATGTACTTCAGCGTGGGTTTATCTACTGTGTCCAGCAAGAGCTCCATCCCTCTAAGACATTGTTTATCCCCCTCCCAACAGCCATCAATTACCAAAAGTTCCTTAGGCTGGGTTGAGATTTACTACCCAGGTCCCCAAGCCTATGCTGGATTTTGTCCGGTTCGAGCTTACATAGATCTTGTGAATGCTGTCACCATTGCTAGGAGTTCATATGCAACTCAACCTTTCAATATACAATCTATACAGAAGAAAGCTCTATCAGTGCTCAATTTTTACTCTTTTAAATCCCTTAGGAACAGAGAAACTGCCTTATACTGTAATTAGAAACACTAATAAAATTACGTAGATTTCATTTTAAATTCCAGTAATATTCCATGTTCTCTGATGATAACGTTACTTATGAGGAAACTTATAATCAGAAGTTTTTAAAACATTTTATTGTTTTTATTTATTAGTATACGTGTATTGCCTACATGTAGGTAAGTACACCCATGTCCTGCAATGCCTGCAGAGGACAGAAGAGGCTGTCGGATCCCCTGGAACTGGAGTTACAGACAGTTGTTAGCTGCTATGTGGGTGCTGGGATTCAAACCTGGGTCTTCTGTAAGAACAGTCAGTGTTCTTAACCGCTGTGCTATCTTTCCAGCCCTCTATAATCAGAACATTTATTTCTAGCTATTTTGAAATAATTTAATTCCCAAGTATCAGATAAATACAGAATAGTCAAATTGTCCATCACGGGGGCACATAATAATTCTAATTCTGTTCAATCCTTTTATTTTTTTGTCACCTCCCACCAAATACAGGCTATTATTCATCTAAACATGATTCCTTAAATAATTGAATGAAATACCTTCCAAGATTTAAAGTAGTATGTATAAATTGTTCAGTAATTGAAACCAGTATCATAACTGTCATTACGTCATACAAGACAGTACAGATAGAGTTCAATTTGAAGGTCCTTCCACTTCACTTTCAATAACATTTTAGGGTCTCTTTACTGTGTTTGGAGTTTTTTTTAGAAGTGAAGAACATGATCAAGGTAGTCATTCTTGCCAGAATCTTATTTGTGTTTTAATTTTTGCTTCGCTTCAATATTTCCCTATAAACTGTGAATAACTGCATGCATAAACAACATATTGTTGACCTAGAAAACATTCTTGTAAATTTTTTCTGCCTTGAAATTTGTTATCTTAGTACATATCATTTCCTTCTTAATCCATCTGTCCTCTGACAGATCCACATCATAATCTCTATGTTAACATTCTAAATTTGTCACCTTCCTGCTGTCAAATCACAGTCTTCTGTGAAATTGCAAGCAGATACCTGTATTTAAATTTAATGACAATGAGCCAGGCATGGTGGCATATGCCTTTAAACCTTATGCTTCAGAGGCAGAGGCAGACAGATCTCTGGATGTTCAAGGCTAGCCTGGTTTACATAGTGAGTTCCAAGGCCAGCCCAGGTTAAATAGTTAGACGCTGCCTAAAAGAAAGACTAAATACCCTATTTTTTTATACTGACAATATGCTTTCTACACACAGAGGCAAAAATAGTTATCAGATAGGATGTTGGGAAGGGAAATTTCATTCACCCCATCTGGTATCCTGTTTCACTTTGTGAGTTCATTATTTCACTTTTTCCTGTGGTTTTCTGTCTTTCCACATTGGTATTTCAATACTTCCCCACTTTTCAGGTTATTTCTTTCTTTGCACTCTACATTGCCTAGAAGCTGTTTGTGGAAAATACCTTGTATCACTATAACACAATTAACACCTGTCACTTATTCATAGTTCACGGAATGGGAGTGATATTTTCATAGTAACAAGTGAAATGATTTAAATTATTTCACTTTTTCCTGTGGTTTTCTGTCTTTCCACATTGGTATTTCAATAGTTCCCCACTTTTCAGGTTATTTCTTTGTGTATCACTGTAACACAATTAACACCTGTCACTTATTCAAAGTTCACAGAATGGGAGTGATATTTTCATAGCAACAAGTGAAATGATTTAAAAGGCCAAGGTAAGAAAACACAATGTACACTTGCACCATTAAAGCTATTTCAATTAATAACCAGACTCACAAATTTACTGGATACTTTTAAAGTAAAAAACAATCTAAAAGAACAATTTGTGTTTAATTTTGTAATATTCATTTTTCCTTTCTTAAGCATGTTCCAAAATTACATACTCACCAAATTGATTTCCTGTAGATCCAGGTCAGCAGACATGCTGAAGCTAGTACCAAAGGTGGATCATAAATAGAATTAATAACCAGACTCACAAATTTACTGGATACTTTTAAAGTAAAAAACAATCTAAAAGAACAATTTGTGTTTAATTTTGTAATATTCATTTTTCCTTTCTTAAGCATGTTCCAAAATTACATACTCACCAAATTGATTTCCTGTAGATCCAGGTCAGCAGACATGCTGAAGCTAGTACCAAAGGTGGATCATAAATAGTTAGAAAGCCACAATTAATACAGAGATTGATGTATAAACCCCAGTGATTATGCATCCCCTGGGAACCGGTGACTAGATTCCCCTGCACTTCACATAAATTTTGTGTTGAAAACAAACTTGAAAGATTTTTTTCTTAAGCTCTATTAGAAAATATAGAAAATTTATAACAAAGTGAAAAGTACCATAAACAATAGTCGCATTATCTCATCCAGCACGTCCAAGTCAATGTCTACTCACTCATCTCATATATATCAATATGTTTTCTTCCAGTTTCTTTATTTAATGAAGCTAATAGTTTGTATGTGTGAAAAATATGAGAGAACCGTAAACCATATTCTAGTGACTGAAGCTACCAGAACAGGTTTGATTATTAATGGCAACTTTGCTTCAGTGCTACTGGGAATTGAACCTAGGGTCTCATGCACAGTAGACAAGTACCCTATCACTGAATGGCATTCCCAGTCCCAATTTTTCTATGTCTGAGGGAAACTTTCTTTTAAGATGCTATTGTATTGGGGGGAGTGGCGCTGGAGAGATAGCTGATGGCACCGTGGTTAAAAGCACTGGCTTGTCTTGCAGAGGTCCTGGGTTTGATTCCCAGCACCCACATGGTGCTAACTAACAACCGGCTGTAACTCCAGTTCCAGGGAATCCAACACCATCTTCTGATCTCCACAGGCATTGCATGTCACGGGTGCACTTATTCACATGTAAGCAATACATTCGTACACTTATACACAAAAAATAATAATTTTAAAAAAGATGTTATTTTATTTTTAGATGCATCCCCCAGTGCAGGTAGTACTTCCACACCATCTCTCTCTTTTTAAAAATTTTCCTGTCCTTTGTTCCAATAATTTAAAAAAATTGTTTTTGAAAGCTCGATTCAGTGTGTGTTGATCTTCTCCATCCAGCACCTCTCACCTTATCTTCTTCACAGCGTCATGCCCTCATTTTAATACAGAGTTTTCTTATAGGATCCTATCTTAGGTTCCTTTTCTCTGGCTGAAGATGATCTGAGACTCTGCTCTGAGGCTCCTGCAGAGACAGCTATCTGTGCTAATTTCCAGGAAAAGCATTTGCTCTCATGAAGCCTCCTTCCCCTTAGGAGAAAATATACAAATGCATCTTTTCTTTTAAATCCCTCTCCTCATTTTAATACAGAGTTTTCTTATAGGATCCTATCTTAGGTTCCTTTTCTCTGGCTGAAGATGATCTGAGACTCTGCTCTGAGGCTCCTGCAGAGACAGCTATCTGTGCTAATTTCCAGGAAAAGCATTTGCTCTCATGAAGCCTCCTTCCCCTTAGGAGAAAATATACAAATGCATCTTTTCTTTTAAATCCCTCTCATTAATTTAAAAATGGATATAAAGCAATTACTCTAGCTAGATTCAAGAGATTGTTATTAGTGTACAACTTAATAAAACCATAATGTATAAAAACATA
>NW_008332686.1:834821-835890 GCF_000622305.1 Nannospalax galili | reverse complement strand
AAAAAAAAAAAAAAAGTGAAGAAAGATTGATTTTGGCTCCTGGCTCCAGAGGACTTTTATCCCATAGGAGAAGGCCTGGCTGTGGTTCTGACGGCAGAGACTTCACAGTCTAGTGAACCGAATATACAAGAGCATAGAGAGATCTAGGGCTGGGCTACAACTATCATTACATAAACCTGGTGACCTACTTTGCTACCTTAAACTGCCACTAAATTCTGTTTCCCAAAATAATGCCAGGTACTGGGAAGCAAGCATTCAAAACATGAATATGTGTGGATTTTTTTAGTCAAATCATAACAAATTACATATTATTCACTGTTGAGGGTTCTCCTCAGGCCAGCTGTGAAGACCCTAACCTGGATGGGGTCCCCTGCTGATTGGGGGTAGTAAGAGGTGCCGGGTCATGACACACACACCCTGGGAGTCAGGTAGAAGCAAGTACCAGGCGAGGTGCTGCAGACTCATTTAATGTAGGAGAAGGCACACCTTATATCTCCCTTTTCTGTGCCCCCAAGTCCCTTTAGTCAGCGTATCCTTTTCTGATTGGTCCACGCCATGCAGTCTGTCAGCAGTCACTGGGCTGGCCAGCAGGGTATGGAGGCGGAGGTGTGGGCTCCTTTTGGTGGAATGAATTCGCGATGAATCCCAGGGCTCTGTGTCGGCGCCATCTTTGGAGGCCCCCTGCTACAATTCACTTTCAAACTATGTTTTCTCTTTGTTCATTCGTTCCTTCCTTCTTATCTTTCTTTCTTTCTCTCTTTGTTTTTCTTTCTTTCTGTCTTTTTTGAGACATGGTCTCCCTGTAGCCTTTGATGACCCGGAACTCACTATTGTAGACCAGGTTGCCCTCGATCTCACAGAGATCTGCTTGCTTTGCCTCACAAGTGCTGGGAGTAAAGGTGTGTGCCACCACATCAGGTACTACATTTTCAATCACCTCATCACCAAATATCAAAGAGAAATCACTAGATGCTGAAATTTGTCTTTCAATAAGAATTGCACGCAATGTCAAAGAATATGTTAGTATTTAGCATCATTTTATTTTATATAATATGATCTTAATCATTAC
>NW_008332686.1:764985-834539 GCF_000622305.1 Nannospalax galili | reverse complement strand
ACAGTCAAATTGAATTTCCTATGAAATGAATAAAAAAGATGAAGAGAACAGAGTCATTAGTAAAAAAATCCTTTTTCAGAAAAGTGTATAGTTCTTATTAATTTTTTATATTAAAAGCTTAGTGCCTGAGCTGGCAAGATTGCTCAGTGATTAGAGACATTTGCCACCATACATGGTGACCTGAGTTGCATAACTGGGACCTGCAGGATGGAAGGAAAAAAGCAACTCCCACAAGTTGTCCTCTGACCTCCACAAAGAGTACAAACACACACATACAAACCAAAACAATAAGTAAATAAGTAACACATAGATAAATGTGAAAAAATTGAATGCTTAATGCATTCTCAGTTTATCATTTCATATTTAAGTGATGCAAATAGATTCTCCTGTATTTAATAGTGTAAATGAAAGATGTGAGACCCACAGCTTATTGATTTCATTAGAATGTGAAATGAATAAATATTTGATTGTCATCAATTCAGCATCAGTGGTGCCTAGTCCATTGCATTCTTTCTTTTCTGAATTTTTTTTGAAGCCTTTGATGACCAATAAAAACATACCAGTTATATATATATATATATATATATATATATATATATATATATATTCTAATTTTCTTCCATATTTTTAAGCATTGATGTTTGAAAAAACCTTTCAGAAGAAAGTTTTAGAAATATTCATCATCCCAGTCATGGCGGCACACACCTTTAATTCCAGCACTTGGGAGGCAGAGGAAGGTGATCCTCTGTGAGTTGGAGGTCAGCCTGGTCTACATAGCGAGTTGCAGGCCAGCTGAGGCTACAGGAAGATGGTCTCAAAAAGACAAAAAGTAAATAAATAAATAGTCATCAAATAATAGATGTTTGTTGTGTGTATTACATATTGTGTATATTATATATTGTGTGTATTACAAATTGATGTTTCCTAAATTTGTGAAAATCAATAATACTAGAAATAACAATTATCATTTTAAGCCTTTTTATACCAAAATTTGCATTGCCCTTTAATACTTGACTTTACAGCAGTGATTCTCTTCTGAACAATATTAATATTTATCAATAAGTTGCACAGATTGTATATTTTACATATAATTTCCAATATAAACTTTCAAAATTTTGTCTTCATGCAATTTTTAAGATTGTTTTTAGGTTTTATTACATTTAATTTTTTTTGTTTCTGTTATCTTTTGTGAGACAGGTCACCCTGTAGTCCCTACTGGCCTGAAAATCACTATGTAGACTAGACTGGCTTTGGTCTCAGAGTTATGCCTACCTTTGCCTCCAGAGTGCTATAATCAAAGGCCCGTGCCGCCATTCCGTAACTAGCCTGCATTTAAATTTTTAAATAGTATGTTTTCAAATTGCAAATTTGGTGATATTATTCTGCTATTAACTTTCTGTTCTTTGTCAAGAGACAGTGCTTATCTGACTTACATAGAATATATTACTGCTTTCCGTTTTCTCTGGGACTTTAGATTCTGGCTCAAAAGGTGTTCCAAATTGAAACATACCATTATCTATTTAACCTGCTAGGTATCTTTTTCAAAAATTTTTAAATTCTTTTCATTGAATTTTTGTGAATTTAATACAGAACATCTCAATCAATCTTAATCATCTTTATACCCCAGTCCCCAATGGCACCCTCCCCCGCCCCTGGAATCTATACATTCTGTCATTTGTGTTAAGGCCTATTGTATCAAGTTAGTGTCTCCAGACATTCCTCAGTGCAAGTTCATCTACTGAGGTCTAGTCAGCCTATATAGAGTGCCTCGCTTTAGGAAGATCAGCTCTTCCTCACCTAGCAGTAATCAGTTGCCAATATTTCTTCAGCTGAGATTGGGGTCTGCTGTCCTTTTCCCCAGTTCTATGCTGAGTTTTTGTCTGCCTGTGTTTGCATGGGACTTGTGTATGCTGACACCATTGATGTAGATTCATATAAACAGGGTCCCAGGAGCTTATAGGACTCTTATTTCCATATGGCCATGCACCTCCTCCTCAGTTCTTACAATCTTCCCCTTCTTCCACAATGCTCCCTGAGGCCCGGTGGGTGAAGTTTAATATAGGAGTCCTGTCAAAGGATCAGCATTCAGCAGACTCTTGATCTCTATGCTTTGGCCATTAGTGACCTTCTGTGTTCTGGGCCCTCTGTTGTCACCAATCCTTCACATTTTTCCAGTGGTTACTCCATTTCAGTGGTTGGGACTGGATAGGCAGGCAACACTCCACTTCTCAGGGCATAGACATAGCAATTAGTGTTCTGTACACTTAGACTATTGTTTTTGCACATTTTCAATTGCATATTTTATTTCAGAGTTTTGCGTGAAAGATTTTAATAAATATCCTACCAGAAAACAAAATGATAATAAAAATACTTCTATTCATAAAAAGCATTTTATGTCTATCTAAATATGCTGAGCAAACTACTTACTATAGTGTGCAAAATTTCAACTGTAAGCTATTTTAGCTCCACATCAATATTGGAACTGATTACTATATGTGACAAAGACAAGATTCAATTAACTCTGAATATTTTTTAATGTATATCTTTGTTTAATGTTAAATCAAGAGTGAAGTTTATATTTTACTGACACTTTTTTCCTGTCCTAATCTCTGACATTTATAAATGAATTATTTATACTCAAAAATGTATCATCTGATAACATTCCTTGGTGCAAAATCCAGACTTAATACATAAAGTAGGGTAGAGTAATTGGGGAAATCAATTAATCATGTTTATCTTCAAAAAAATCTTTTGACACCATACCTTCCTCATGGCCTTTTTCATCTCTGTATTTCTCAGAGTATAAATGAGGGGGTTGAACATGGGAGCGATGATGGTGTAAAACAGGGCAAATATTTTGTCCCCAGGTAGTGTAGTAGGAGGTCTAAGGTAGGCAAAAATGGAAGGCCCAAAGAATAAGATCACCACAGTTATATGAGAGCCACAGGTAGAAAGAGCTTTGTGTCTCCCCTCTGCTGAGTGATTCCTTAATGAGAACAATATAATAGCATAAGACCCTAACAGGATAATAAAGGTGATCAAGGCGACCATTCCCGAATTGGCTACCATAAAAATACCAGTGATGTGGCTGTCAGTACAAGCAATTTTCAACAAAGGAAAAATGTCGCAGAAGTAATGATCAATTTCACCAAGACCACAGAAGGGCAAGCAGATTATCATACAAATTTGAGAAAAAGAATGTGCAGCCCCACCAGCCCAAGAAGCCAAGATCAGGGCATTGCATCTGGTTCTATTCATGATAACCATGTAGTGCAGAGGCTTGCAGATGGCAACATAGCGATCAAAGGCCATGGTTGTCAGGATTAAGACTTCTATCAGTCCAAAGAAGTGCATAACAAAAACCTGTAACATACAGTTCGTATAAGAGATGGTTTTACTTCCCACCAGAAGATCTCCAATCAACTTGGGTGTCACACAGGAGGTGTAACAGATGTCCATAGATGATAAGTGACTAAGGAAATAGTACATTGGTTGGTTCAAAAGAGAACTGTATCTAATTGAGATAAGGATCAGCAGGTTTCCAGACAAGATGGCAAGGTAGCAGAATAGGAAGAACACAAAGCAAAATACTTGGATGCTTGGGTTAGAAGAAAGACCCATGAGAATGAATTCTGATGTGTTCCTCTGACATTCCATTTATTGTGAACTCTGAAGAAATAATATATATTGAAAAGGTTAATTCAGTGAAAATAATTAAGATATTATCATAATCACATAAAAGCATAAACATATCATAAATGTTACTCTAATCTTAAAAGGTATTTTGGAAATGGATATCTTAATTATATTTGTTGCTATCAATGATAACTAATTTCTCTAACATCATTTTTCTTTTCCTTACACTTTCAAAGATTCTGTCATACTGGTAAGACCAAAAATATACTTCATTAAATTTTTTTAAAAATAACTAATTAATGTAACTCTTTTCCAAAGAAAAGTTCTACAGTTGTTATTCATAGCATTAAGAAGGAGGAGAATTAGGGATGGAGGGATGGCTCAGCTTTTAAGAACATTGGCTGCTTTTGCAAAGGACTTATGTTCAGTTCTCAACATCCACATGGCAGCTAACAACCATCTATAATTCCAGTTCCCGTGGATCCAACACCCTATTCTTGCCTTTGTAGGCATTGAATGAAATGGGTGCACTTACATAGTCAGGGAGAATAATATTATACATTAAATAAAAATAGATAAATATTTAAAAAAATATAAACAGGAAGACAGCATTATGATAAAGTGCAAGAAATTTATTTCATTTACAGTTTTTAATTACAGTCTTTATTAATAATATTGTTTTAAATTTAGAAATTGTTCTCTTTTCCTTGCATGAAACAGAAAAAATCTCTGAATTTTCTTCAGACATGTGTTCCAGGAATGTCCTTTTTAAAACTGTACATCCATTTCCATGCAGGTGTGCATAAAAAGGATGTGTGTAGTGAGTCTAACTACTACCATAGTCATGAGTCCTGAAATTGGGGTCTCTCAGCTCACTTAGATATGACACTGCAACTGTAAACTGTGTGGAAATAATTACACTATTTGAAGATTTCCCTTCATAACAATGACTGTGAGTATTCCACTCTGTGTATTCATGAAAATCTTCAAATCTTTCCTGACAGCATTGTTAGAACAGCTTCAGAGACAATTTCAGGCAAGAAGAATTTTTGTCAGGGAATAAAATGTCATTAAAAAGCTTCCAAGTCATTAAACACATAAATGAAGAAGACTGTATGCTATAACATTAGGGAAAGAAGAAAGAAAATGAATAGAGTAAAATAAAAATAAATGACAAACCATTTTGCAGAAGTGTTTTCTACATATCTGAAAATAGTTGGGTTACATGGATATATAAGATAACCCTATATTTTCTACCATGAGAAATAACATGAATTGAAATGTGTTATTTTTGTTTCAATTATTGATATTTTGATTTTGTATAAAAGATGGTACAAATAATAAATAAGCTTTTCAGATAAGCATGAAATGGTTGTTAATCATCTAGGCTGAAATTTGAGAGTAGTGAATTTTATCTGCATATATTTTTCCTATATTTAACTTTTGTTAATATTTATGATGAACATCATAAACCAAATGCACTTTTATTTTAATTTCCTTGTTGAGCATTCTGTCTTCACTTGCACAATTCTCCGAAATTCTCTACTTCATCATCAATGCAACTATCACTTGTATCCTTCAGGAAAACAGGCAGTTGTATGTGAAATAAAGCTGTGTAATCTATTGTGCTAATGAAATACAAAACCAAGAATTATTTTTTTCCTTGTTCTCTTCTTTATTTGATGAATTGATTAATAACTGTCTAATATCATCTAAAAGTAAACATATGGCTCAATAACTAATTCTGAAATAATTTAAAAAATCAAATGTGACATGCTTCAAATGGGCAATTGCAACAAACAGATTGCAGTCACTGTTTGGCTACAAAATGAAATTCATACAATAGTATTATTGCTACCTGCATAATTTATGAATACCTAAGTTTAAATAGTGAGCATTTTCATACTATCAAAGCTAAGTATAAGAACCAGTGTCAACCTTTCTTAATATCACTGAACAGCTTTGCTTACCCCCCAACATATTATCAGTTAAGTAACGCAACACACTTTATTATGTAATTTTGTGTGTCTTCACTGTGTGCTTTCATGATAATCTTATTTTTGTTTAATTTCAATGAATCTAGAAAGCTTTAGGAAAGTGGTCTTTTGAAAACTGCATAGCTTATCAAAGGTAACAAAGTAAAGACTGATGAAAATGTAAACATCTTATTTCAAAATGTATTTATCCAAAGCTTAAATAGTATTTGAAATGCACAAGATTATCAAACATTGTAAAAATTATTACTTAACCTTCCTCAAATTCTGAAGATCACATCTGGATGTCACTCTTAAAATAGCAGAATAGCTGTCAAGAATATCTTTGGACTGAAACAAGGACGAAAGCAGTGATTGGCCGTATGTCAGTTGCAGATGGTCTTTGAGGCAGTTTTAGGTTAATCAGAAAAGTTTTCTTGGGAATATATCTTCTGACCTCTTTGCTAACCTTTTCCTGGCATGTATAAATAAAATAAAGAAAAAGTAATTTTTAACATCTAAGAAATTCTGGGTCTTTTTCAAAAAATATCATTATGAGTTTCTTCCTCCCCTTTCAGAAGAATAGAGTAATTGTTTTGTAAGGAGATTGAAGATTTAAATGCCCCTAGATATTCGGCTACATTCAGAGTAAATCCATTCATTCAACAAGAAAAATAATCTAAGTTTGTAATTGCTAATGTAACTTCCTGGCACCTGCCCCTACTCTAAATTTAGTAAGGATATTTTGAAAGGTTTTCAAACCAGCGTGAACATGTGTGCTTAAATGAGCGACAGTATTCTCAGTGGAGCATTTCTCAAACTAGTTCCACAAAATTGCCCTGCTGAGTTGGCCAAACCTTTATCAATACTGCTGGGAATTTTTAGGCTATATACTTTCCAGTTTTACAATACTGTGCATTTTGTCTCTAGAAGTGAGTTCTATTATTCATGTCTAACGAGGCTCAAAAAATTATGATTTTTTAATATAATTTCCTTCTTTGGAAACAAGGAATTATGGATCACCATATAGAGGCATTGAATTTTCTTTGGAGAATCTTTGCATTTCCGGAAACTAGAGATAAAAAATAAAATCATTACGTTCTACCACCCCTCCAAGGTAGCCTCTCCCCAACTCACCAACAGCTGCTTGTTACTTTCTTGACCTCTCTGAATTTTCAAATTAAGCATGCATATCTAAGACTTCAAATGTATCATCCAGGTATGAGAAGGAGCATATGCCATTTGTCCTTCTCAGTCTGGATTACCTCACTCAAGATAATTCTTTCCAATTCCATTTATTTACCAGCAAATTAAATAATTTTATTTTTAAAGGGCTGAACAGTATACCATTGTACATATGGATCACATCTTCATCATTAATTAATCAGCTGATGGGCATCTAGGTCGTTTCCAATTTCTGACTACTATGAAAAGGGCAGCAATTACCATGGATATGAACTCAGAGCAACAGTGACAGCATGCATAAGTCCCATGAAAGCTCAAACCACAAAAAAAATCCCAGCATAGACAGAAAGAAGTGGATAAGAAATTCCCATCCCAACTAAGGGAACTGTTACAACAGATGCTTACTGGTAGGGGCAGAAACAATCTCTTTCAAGCATGGGATGGGTCCAGTGGATGGACCCGCAATGAAGGACATTTGAGGACAAAATTAGATTCTATAGGGTACACACACACACACACACACACACACACACACACACACAAATGTGTACATGTATATGGAAATAGAGGCGTTCAGGCCACTGGGTACTTGGTCATGTAAACTTACAACAATTTTGACAGCATGTACAACATCCATGCTGACTCAACCAGTCAAAAATCTAGCATAGAGTGAGGGAAATGCTAATTGGACGCTGAGCATCTAAAACTAAGTTCACTAACTAAATCTCATTTCCCTCATATGTATCTTGGGTCTGGGAACTCCACTACGGTGATGAAAAGCTGACAGAAACAATGGTCGTATAACATCTCAGAAAATCAGTAACTTATCTCTTCTATATCAGATTTATCCATTTCCCCTACCACCAAAAAGATATTTTTTAAATTTATGCTATGCCAATTCGGTAAGCATTTAAAATTTGTAATTTGACTTAAATACTAAATGATATTCATGCAAGCACTTCCTGTTTTAGTCAGGTTTCTCTAAAGGAACAGAACCATTAGAATGAACACACACACACACACACACACACACACACACACACACAATCCTGTAAGATTAGTTTACAGGATTGAGTCTGAGTAGTCTAACAATGGCTGCACTGGGGAAGCTGAGATTCTGGTAGTTGCTCAGTCCACAAAGCTGGATGTCTCAGAAGTCCCAATCTGGTGCTGAAGGTCTGACAGATTCCAGGGGATCTGCTAATCTTCCATTGATGTTGGAATCAGAAGGAGCTGATCACAGCAGTAAGACAAACTCTCCAGTGGCAGAGAGGGCAAACAGCAAAAGGCAAATCCCCTCTTCAGCCATGACCTTTTATATAGGCTGCTGTTCGAAGGTAACACCCACATTTAGGTTGGGTCTTCCAGATTACAAGAAAGTATCTCACTTCAGTTAATCCTAGATCCAGTCAAGTTGACACTCAAGATTAGCCATCACACTTCTGTTACTCATTAATAGAAAAAAAAATGAGACAATAAACTGCTTTTTTTGGTCTTTTTTTGAGAGAGGGTCTCCCTATAGACCCAGGTAGCCTGGAACTCATTGTGTAGACCAGGCTGACCATGAACTCACGGAGACCTGAATGCCTCTGCCTCCTGTGCTGAGATTAAAGGCCTGAGCCACCACACCTGGCTCAATAAATTACTTCTTAAAGAACATATAAGTTTTTCAAAATAATATGAAATAAATTTATGCTTTATAATATATTCAGAAATAAAATGGGTAACAGTAATATAGGAAGCTAGGAAGGAGGAAAGTAGATGCACAGAACAGAACGTGAAATATCTGTGATAACTTAAAGTTGCAAATAGTAAACCGCAAATAAAGGTATAGAAAAAGAACCAAATAACAATTGATAGGCAACAGAAAATCATAGAACAAAAAGAAAATGACAGGAACAAGAAAATGGAAAATAAAATACAAAATTGCCTTATATCGAAATAATGGAAACCCAACTGTTACAAGGCAGAATTTTCATAAAATTAGAAAAGCACAAAAGACCCTTATCAAACTGCTTTCTGGTTACCAAAATTGCCCTTTATATATAAAAAAGTATGAATCTATTAGAAGAGGACAGAACAGATATACGTGGATGGCAATAAACAGTGAAAAGAAAGACAGTGCAGGTACATACTACAGAGGAAACACACAAATACTTCACAGGTTCCAGCAGCCGGCCCTGGGATACAAGAAGCAAAGCAGCACGTGCAGAGAACACTTAATCAAAAAAATTAACGAACTTGAGTTATTTGTGCTTGTATTTTTGTGTGTGTGTATGAGTGTGTGAGAGTGTAGTGTGTGTGTATGCGTTTTTGTGTGGCTATACTCTCTCATGTGTATGTGGGGAAGCCTGAGGATGTCAGATATCCAGCTCTTTCACGTTTTGCCTTATAGACTGAAGGCAAGCTCTGTCTCTGAATCTGGAGGTAGACCCGCAGTCAGTAAGATCCAGTGAGCCTCCTACCTCTGGCCCTCACAGCACTGGGGTTAGAGGCACAAATGGCCACCCAGTCTTTTTTTTTTTTAAAATATGAGTGCTGAGGGTTTTAACATATTTCCTTAGGCTTAAAAGACAGGTGTTCTCACACAGTGAACATTCTCCCGAATTAGAAGCTGTATTTGTAAGACACTACCTCCAATTTTATCAGAATATACTTTCCTGTTAATTATATTTAGAACATTACCAAAGAAGTCTGGGTGGGGAGCTCTGGGGAAATAGTTCAATGGTTAAGAACACTGGCTGCTCTTCCGGATGATCCTGGCTCCATTCTCAGGACTCACCTGGAGGCTAAGACTATTACAACTCCAGTTCCAGGGGATCCAACACAATTTTCTGGCCTCTACAGGCATACACACAGGTGGTGCACTATATATAGGCAGGTATATGCATAAAATAAAAATAAGTAAAAAGGACCATTTCCTAGATCATAAGTCTTCAGTGTAAAAGGATTCTAGTTTTTCAAACTATATTTCCTGACCAAAATTTACTTAAATTAAAATTTCCAGAGAAATTTGGAAAACATCCCAATATCTTCAGATCATGCTGAAAGCTTCTAATAACCACATGGGTTGAGAAGAGCAAAGTTTCTTGTTCATTTTCACATCAATGATTATTAAAACAGAAAATATCAGAACTGATGAAGGTTTTTGTACAGTAGCAACACTTAAAGGTCAATCACTACCTAAATATTTATGTAGGAAAAGAAGATCTCAACATAATGTCTTCAGCTGCCACTTTACAATGAAAAAGGGACCCTGGGTAGATGAATAAGCAGGTAAGAGCTCCATGCAGACCTGAGTTCAACTCTCCAGCACCCATGTAAATTACAGATGCAGCCATGAACAGACAACAAGATCCCTGAGGTTTGCTGGCTGACAGTAGCCCCAATTCAATGAGAGATCCTGTCTCAAGGGAGTGCGGCAGGGAGTTATGAAGCAGACACTCAACATTATCCTTTCATCCAAAGACACACATAGGTACAGTTGCTCTCTCTCTCACTCTCTCTCTTTCTCTCTCTCTCTCACACACACACACACACACAGAGAGAGAGAGAGAGAGAGAGAGAGAATGAAAAATATATAAAACCTTTGAGAGAGTGAAGGAAACTAATAATGATCACAGTAAAAATCAACCACAAAATGGGATATAAAAGGGGTGATAGAAAGTAAATTTTGGTTAGGTGGGGAGGGCTACGAGGAGTCTCAGCTAAGGGAGGAGTTCTAAATATGATTAAGATGTTTTGTATGACATGCACAAAAATTTGATAAAAGTATATTGAAAAAATATTTTGAGTGACTATATAAGAAATTCAATGAAATTGATGAACATCTATCTATGGTGACAATAAAGAACATGATATATAGGGCTGGAGAGATGGCTCAGCTGTTTAGAGCACCAGCTGTTGCAGAAGACCTGGATTTGAATGCCAGAACCACAAGGCAGCTAAAAACAATCTGTAACTCCAGGGGATCCAATGCCCTCTTCCGTCCTCTGTGGGCACTGTACAACATGGATACACTTGCATGCATGCAGATGTAACTTTCATACACATAATATAAAAATAAGATAAAATTAAAAAACATAAAACCATAACACATAACTTATCAATATTAAGAATACTCATGAAAGCCAAGTGTGGTCCTCCATGCCTTTAATTCCAGTGCTCAGAAACCAGGTGCAGGTGGATATCGGTAAGACAGAGTCTAACCTAGTCTGCATAGCAAGTTCCAAGTTTCAGATGAGCTGGGGCTACAGGAGCACCTTGTTTCAAAAAGTCTGAAAAAGAAACCTAAAAGTGAACATAACTACTAATAATGTGCTGTTAAAAAGCTAATAAGGTAAATTACAAACTGTCCTATCGTTTAACAGCTTGATTTTTAATGATATTTTTAATTTTTCAAAATATCATGAAGTTGCTTCAACAAGGATCATAGACAAATGTTAAAGAAATGCATGAAAAATTGATCAAAATACTTATTCATTTATGAGAACAGAAATAAAAACAGCATAAAATTAAAGTTCAATCCATTTAGAATGGTTTAAGTCAATAGGATTGACTTTCCATGTGTGATGGAAACATATTTCACCAATTGATTTTTAGTGAAAAGAGGTAGAGGCAACCATATAGGAAAAATATGGGCAAAGTGCTTGCTGTGCAAGCATAAAGAACTGAGTTCAGAACCCCAGAACTCATTTGAAAAGTGGGGATATGTCAGTGTGTGCCTCTAATTCCAGCACTGGGAGAGACAAAGATTCTGAGTCTCACTGAGTTGTCAGTCTACCAGTTGATGAGCTCCAGGTTCAGGGAGCAACCCCATCACAAAGACTAAAAGAGGAGAACTAGAAATCACCCAACATTAACCTCTATGGTTTATATAGGCATTCACAGGCAAGCAGGCATGAACACATGTACACACATATGAACATTATGCATGCACAAAAATGAATAAAAATCATAGAATGTCATAACCAGGAGTCAAGAGAAAAATATCTTTATTATTTAATCTTTAATTATTTACATTTTGGTATAAGAAATATTCTTTTATTCAGTGAGCAATTATTGCTACCACAGTCCTAAGACTTCTCTCGTTCATATAGGTTGATGCTCCTGAATGCCAGAACCCAGCTTTTACATTCTATAAATTGACAGCCATTTCACCCCAGTTCTACAGCGAAACTCTGTTTCATTCCTGTGTAAAATGTTCTTCTCTCTAGCAAAAATAATTAAATATATTCACTGTGAGAAGCATTTTAAATAAGAAAACAATAAACATGCAAACTATTTTAAGGGACATAAACATCTTGTAACTACTCAATGTTTTATTTTTATGTTTTGTACTAAGGATTGAGCCCAGGGTTGTCATGATTCAGTAACCACAATTCAAGCCTGATGGGCTTGGGGATCCTGAGGTATAGGTACAGAAGAAATCAGGACGCAGGGTATGCAGTGGAGTATGAACCAATGCATGCTTTATTCTAAGAAACAACCTTATTTATAGTAAAACAAGAGGAACAGAAATCTTCTTCTTAAGCCAAATTATTCTGACATTTTCAGTACCTTCCTGACCTTTACAATACCTTCAAGTTCCCAGGGCTCAGCCCTTTTTGGGATCTTATCTATCTTTGTAGCTTTATTATACAAGCTTATTTATGTACCTTTAATAGGGTTCAAGGAACAGCCAGTCTCATGATAAGAATAACTTCAGATCAAGAACATTCAGGTTCCCAAGGAACTGAGACCTTCTGTTCCAGCTCTGAGTTGATTTCAGATCAGAGCTCAGACCTTCACACAGGGTCTTATGCTCTTTATGAAAGAACCCTACCACTGAACTGTGCCTGTAGCTAAAAGACACTTGAGTGGGATGAACTATGCTATTGTACAGAAAATTTACATGGATGGAAAACTTTAAAATTTTGGAATGAATCAATTCTATAGGGTCATGATATCTTAGGAAATCCTCTTTTAATTCTACTTGGAAATCAGATTGGATACCTTTTTACTTTCTTTTTACAGACAATGTTGAAGACTGTAGTTGGGAAGCAATAGGATCCCCACCCCCATCTCCACCTTGTTCAGTGAGATGTCTGTACTTTCTCTCTTGAATGTACAGGGAAGAGTTGGACACAAATGCCACATTTTTACTAGCATTAAATGATGTTTCCTCAACAGCACAGAAATTTTAAAAATTTCTGAGATTTAGAATTCATTTTTTGTATCATTACAAGGAATTTCAGATTTCAGGATAGTGAGTGTCTAGGACATGAATATAAAAGAGGAGGGAGAGTTTTTATGGGATGTGTGAAGAGAGTAGTATAATAGACACGACATTAAAACAAGTGGAAATTGATTGAAGGAGGAAGAGAGCTACCAAATATAGGGACAAAAGTTATTGGAAGGGCGGTGGGGAAGGGAAATAATTAAAAATAAAGAATAACTGACATACATGTAAGACTATATAATACCTAAATGCAGGATTTTGTATGTCAACATTAAAAATTATTGAAAACTGTGTTGTGATTATGGTCTAGATTCAAGTTCTATGCAATGTGTGAGTCTATCAGTAACAACTGTGTACAATCAGATCTAGATTTCAAAACGTTCTGGTACCCTAATTCCTCATCATTGAGGGGAATGAAATATTGCTCAACTCACAGAATGTAGAAACAAATAAAAGAAAATCTATTACCCACAGGACAGTACTTGACATGTAAAAGGTGTTCAATAGATAGATGGCATTTTAACAAAAGGCTAAACTTCACTGTTTTAATCTTGGGTCCAGGCTTAGATTACTGCAAATCAATGAAGTTATAACTACTTGTGGAAATCAGCTGATCTTTTTAAATTAAAGATCTAAGGACTACAGCTAGTGCATTGCTTTACTTGACTCTACACCAAAGTTTTTTTTTTCCCAAAATTTCACTTACCTGTATCTTATAATATGACTCCGTCCTGATGTTTTAGATTAAAAACAGGATGTGTTGTTATTAAGTAACTTTAACTTTGTGACTGTACCTGAATAAAGATTCAATCTGACTCATAGTATATAATTTTAATGATAAAGAGTGGATCTGAAGTCACAGTTTGTTCCTTCATTTCTCTCAAATAACTATGCTCTGAAGTCAGGCCTCATGCATACTTTTATTCAAATAGTTTCTCCCACATGAATTGGGGAACTAAGAGTTTTACTTCGCCCTTATCTTTCAGGTGAACCTTACCCTTTGATCCTTTCATACACAGTGTCAAGCATATTCCTCACCAATTCTCACTGTTTTCAATGAATATACCATGCCACTTCCAGCACTTTGAATTGCTAATTCAAGCATACCCAGAGTCATTCACTATCTTTGGGTGTAGGAAAAATTGGGTTCTGTGGAATGAAGGTCAGGTGCCCTGGTCACAAGAGCACATATCAGCTTGTTCGCATTATGAACAATAGGTTTTTTAGTACAAGGTTGAGTAAACGTCATTATTACAGGTTATGTCCATATTGAAAGTCATTCATACATTAGGATAGTCTAAAGACGTACAAAGAATACCAATGTATGAAGGCATGGTGGCACATGCCTGTTTTTGATCACCTTAGAAACCAAAAAAGGAAGTTTGAAAATGTTGGGAGTTTGAGTGCAGCCTAGGCTACAACCTGAGTAAAATTTGGCAGAAAGAATGCTGATGTAGAAGCATTGTAAATTTAAGCATTGTCCTTTATCGTATAATATAAAATATACTACTTCCACAACTACACACTAATGTATGTTAGAAGAAAGGGATTTAAAGGAAAGAAAGAGTGTAAGTCGCACAATGGATTCTTCTGAGTTAAACTGTGGCCACCTAATTTTCCTTATTGGCATTTGATGCCATAAATAGCTGTACCCAATATCTTATCTTCCTTATCCAAATTGTTCAAATACTTTTAAAGACTAAAATTCTCAAGAACTTAGTGCTTACAGTCATGTCTTTCTGTCTTAATATGAGCAAAATCATTAAGAGAAATGAGTTAGACTCAGTCACTCTTCAGATCTTCAGGAAGGACAAAGGTGGAAGGGAAAGGGTAATTTTAATATTATTTTCCAGAAATATTAAGAGAATCAAAATAGGGACGTTTGGAGAAATTGGAAGGGTAACATCAAGAAAACACAAAAATACACGAAATCTTGAAAGATTGTATTTCTAGGCTGTCAAGGAGTGGCATACTCATGTACAGAAAGAAGGAATAAATATTTTATATGTTAAATAATTGATAATTGTAGATATACTGTGGATTTAAGAAATAAACTAAGAAGAGTAGTGACAAATGAAATATTTTTGGTCTATACTTTTAATTTCAAAAAGGTCTGATTTATTTAAAAGATATATGAAAATGTTTATATAAATTCCTCCAAAATTCACTGCATGCAATTTGATTATAAAACATTACTAATAATAGTAATTATAATAGAACATGTTACACATACTTAAAAGCTGAAATGGAATATGAACTATTTCTCAATGCTGTATCCTGTATTATTTGTTGTAGCTAAAGGGAAGGGAAGGAGAGCAGATGTGGTAGATATGAGACACGTGGATACAAATTTTCCAAGGCCACGTCCCAAGGACATGGCCCAGGATTTATACTTCATGTTGTTAGGAGGTTCTGAGTAGCAGCAGGTGCATCTCCAAAATATTCAAAAGACTAGATGTTGACACAAGAACCATGGAATGTTCTAGAAGAAATATTAATTGTATAAGTTGCTACTGTTATGACCATAATTTAAATTGATGTCAACATGAAAGTGTATGAGCCAGGAACAGCTGAGACCACGGTATGCTTACTAATTTTTTCATATAGGAATCTACACTGCAATCTTTCCTTTTTTCATACAGGTTACTTATTTTTATAGATTTTGCACAATTTTGTGGTGAAATAGGCACAACTTAATCCTAGGATAGCAATAATGAAATACTGTGATAATATAGGAGAAATCCCTGTCAAAGAAAAAATGAATGCATTGCTTATGGGTGCCAGGAATGTAAATGATTGCCAATAAAACTAAGAAAAATGAACTAGAGAGATTGCTCAGTGGTTAAGATCATGCCTTCTCTTACAGAGGACCCCAGTTCAGTTCCAAAAACTCACAAATGGCTAACAACCATCCTAAATCTAGTTACAGTGAATCAGACATCTTTTCTGGCCTTCACCGTTGTTGCATTACTTGGATGCACTCATACACTCAGACAAAAGACTCATACACATAATATAAAAACAAACACATTTTTTAAAAACTGTTGTAAATTTATTTTTTGTTTTCTATGTGTTCACACTTCCTTCTGTAGTGGTTGCCAGTTTGCAGTCCCACTAGCATTGTTCCCCTTTCCCCACTTCTTCCTCAGCATTTGGTGTCATTTTTTTCTCTTGATCTTAGCAATCCTGACAGGAGTAAGATGAAATATTAAAGTGGACATGGTTTGCTTTCCCCTCATTATTAACAGTGCTGAACAATTTTACGGTATCTATTGGCCATTTTTCTTTCTTTTTAGGGGAACTCTCTGTTCAGATTCATAGCCCATCATTTTATTAGGTAATTTGTTTACCTGAATGTTTGTTTATCATTTCTTTGTATATTATGGATGTTGATACTTGGTCAGATGTGTAGCTGGTGAATATTTTTTCCTACTCTGTGGGTTTCTTCTTCATTCTACTGGTTGTTTTCTTTGATGTACAGAAGATTTTAGTTTAAAGAGGACCCATTTGATGATTGCTGACATTAAATCTTAAGCAACTAATGTCCAATTTAGAAACTACTTTCCTACACCTATATCTTATAGGATATTGCTATGTTTTCTTCTAATAGGTTCAGGTTCAGGCTTCACATAGAGGTCTTTCATTATTTGGAGTTTATGTTTGTGCAGCATGAGAGTCTAATGTCATTCTTCTACAGGTAGAGATCCAGTTTCGTCAGCACCATTTTTGAAGATGCCGTTTTCCCTCCAATGTGATTTCTTGGCACCTTTGTCAAATATTAGATAGATGTAATTGTGTGCATTAATGTTTGAGTGTTTTGCTTTGTTCCATTGATTGAAATATCTGTTTTGTGCCAATAACTTGCTGTTTTTATGTCTATGGCTCTGTAATACAGTTTGTAATCCTGTATGGTAACGACTCCCACCTGTCAGCACTGCTCCTTTTCTCAGGATTGCTTTGGCTATCTAGTTTTTTGTGTGTGTGTGTGATTCCATGGAAATTTTAGAATTTTTTTCTAACTATGTGAAGAAAGTCATGGAAATTTGAGTGGTACTGCACTGAATCCTATAAATTTATTTTGGTAGGATGGTAGTTGTCACAATATGAATTCTACCAATTCATGAGCAGCACAGGAGGCCTTCCTGTTTCCTTGTGTCTTCCTCAAGTTCTTTATTCACGGATTTAAAATTTCATTGTAGAGAACTTTAAAGTCTTCAGTTAAGTTTATTCCTGGATATTTTATTTCATTTTTTTATGGATATTGTGAATGGAAGGGTTTCCATGAACTCCATCAATTGCTTGTCTATGGTATATAGAAAGGCTACTGATTTTGGAAGTTGATTTCTAACCTGTCATTTTGTAAAATTGTTGATCATTTCTAAAAGATATCTGGTGTAACTTTGGGCACCACTTATATATTACATCATATAATCTGCAAATAGGGTAATTTGACCTATTATTCTCTAATTAGTTCTCTAATTTTCTTTCATTATCTTATTCCTTAAATGAGAATTTAAGTCATTATACTGAAAAAGAGTGGGGATAGTGGAGAGCTTTGTCTGGTTCCTGATTTTAATGGAAATGTTTTCAATTTTTCTCCACTAAGAATGATGTGCACAGTGGGTTTGTTGTATGCACCTTTAATTATGTCGAGGTACGTTCCCTCTAGTTAAATTCCTTTTAGGACTTTTATCATGAATACATGCTAGATTTTGTCAAAGGCCTTTTCTGCATCAATAATATATGTGTGGTTTTTTTTCTTTGAGTCCATTTATATGATTTATAACAATTATTGACTTATGTATTGTAAGCCAGAAAGCACTTATTCCTCTGAAAAGCGTGAGCTATGGGCGAACACAGGGCACTCTGAGAAGGGCGGAGCCCGCTGCAGAGAGTTAGATGAGGAGAACTGCTTGGCGGGAGATTGAAACAGAAAAAGGAAGTGTGTGCAGCCCTGGGGCAAATGGCTGGGGTGTCCTGCAAGCATGGAGGGGAGATGGGGCATTTACAGACCTGGGGTGAGACCTCGGGCCCACAGGGCACAGGCAAAAGCAAATGGAGACTGTGGGCAGGGCACGGAAGGGATTGGAATGGCTGCTGTATGGCCCTGGAATTTCTTTGTGAGTTACCCCCTCACTCCCCACCATAAACGAATTGAATCACAAAATAAAAATATCTTATGCTAATCTGTGAGGTTTGGGCCCTTGGAAGGGAGCATGGGCAGAGCCTCCCAAGAAGGGAAAAGGCAAGAAAATTTAGTGCCATATGTATATTGAAACATTGCTACATTTCAGGTATATAATTTGGTTATACCACTTCTGTCATACATCTAAGGGACTCATCCTACTACGGAGATACTTGTGCATCCATATTTGTTGCTGCTCTTTTCACAATAGCTAAAAATTAAAACAACCTAAATTTTCCTCGAATGACAAATGGATTGTGAAATGAAGGTTTTTTCTACTCAATGGTAGAGAAAGATAAAATCATAAAATTTTGGGGTAAATGAATGGAAGCACTAACTGTTATATTAAGTGAAGTAACACAGACTCAGACCAACAACTGATGAACACTTGCTTTGTAATTCTCTCATTTGTGGATCTTAATTGCAAATCCTTATATGTGAGTGTACATGCTGAAGTAACTGCAGAAACTAGACAAAACAGAAATAAACCAGTAAGGGAAAGGGAAAGAGGGAACCTAAGTGAGAGGGCTTATAAAAAACAGGTGTTACCAAGTATGAAATGGAGGCATTCAAATGGGGAGAAAGGAAGGAAAATTGTACAAGAATCATGGGGGTAAAGGGAAGAAAAAGGTGTTCAGAAGAGGGGGGATTATAAGAGATAGATGTTATCAAGGGTAAAACGGGGCAAATGGCGCTTTACCTGGGGAAGGCAAAGCAAAGATGGGACATGGAAAGAGAGATGAGAGATAAATAATGCTTAGCTGCTGTGAAAAGCCAGAGGGAAATGTATTAGTTCAAAAGCCTACTGAAACATAAGCATACAATATCAATACATGAATAAATGTGTATAGTTGAAGGCTATAGTGCAAGAAACATAGTATTAGATACAAGGAACCTCCCTTCAAGATGTTGGTAAGGGTAGTCCCAGAGACTCCCATTATAACATAGGCTGTTGTGACAGCCCTTAGTTGCCTCTTAGAACTTGAAAATAAGACCTTACTGCTGAAGGTAGTATGTACTTTGGACACAGGTCTTGAAGCAATGGAACTGGATCTCACCTGGAAGCCTCCTCCCTGAAGAATAGCTCTCTTAGCCTCAGATGATTCTATGCAATGTACTGTTCAGGATAGCTTTAGTTGTCAAGTTGACACACTTGGGAAGAGGGAGCCTCAATGGGGGAGTTGCCTCCATTGCACTGGCCTGTGATTGTTATCTGTGGGGCACTTTCTTGACTGTTGAGGGATGTGGGAGGACCCAGCTCACTGTGGGTAGTATCACCCCTGGGCAGGTTGTCCCGTATTGCATAAGAAACCGGGTTGAGCACAGGTCAAGGGAGCAAGTCAGTAAGCAGCATTCCTCCACGACCTGTGTGCCCTCTTCTGACCTTTGCAGGCATTGCAAAATATGGATGCACTTACATACATTCAGGCGATATGCTCATACACACGAAGTAAAAGTAATAAAATACCTTTTAAAATCCTTAGAATTCTTCTCAAACACTTATTGGCTGATCATATCTTGTAGGTTAGCATTGATACTTTGAATACTGTTTTAATATTATCTTGTTTTTCTTATATTGAAATTATTAACATTATATATCTTGAACAAATTGAATCAGGAAAGACAAAAGAGAAATAATTACAATGGAAATAGCCTTATAACCACATTAGAAGTTGAATAGAGTCCTCCCATAATTCTGAAAGTTTCCATGTGTCTTTTCCAGGGCTCACTCTTTCTCTTTTTCCCTCATTAAATATCAGTTTTTTTCTTATATGCAGATCTAAACTAAATATATAGATTCATGTATTATGCATGCATATTTTTGTGTGTGTGTGTGTGTAAGTAGAAAGTCAACTATGGAGGAGAGGCATTGGTTGACAGGCATGTTTAACAAAGTAGGTAATGTGATATGTGACATGAAAACAGAAAAAGATTATCTGAGATAAGGAAAAGGACTAGCAAGGGGTAGTAATGAGAGGAGCATACAGAGAGATATGAACAAAATATAGTGTTATAATTATATGAATGTATGAAAACATCACAATGAAACCTCTTACTTTATATGTTAAAATGAAAAAAAAAAAAAAAAAGAAAAATAATTTCCTTACCTCTATGCCATTTGTTCAGGACACAAAAGTGACTTTTTTTCTAATGTCAATATATCAAGATAATCTGATATTTGCTGTTCATCTCCAACCATTCAGTCTTAGAGCCACTAAACTAACGAAGATTTATTGGAAAGAGATGAATTTTTCTCCCACTTTGTTAATAAAATCCTGAGTATATTTGAAGAGACAGACATCATAAAGTTACCGTAAAACTGTGATCATCCATTGAAGATTTATACATGGTTGTGATATTTATGGGGAGGGTTGGCATCTCCCTCCAAACACATTCATGGTGAACTCCTTGTGTTCACATTCACACACATTCTTCTTTTTGACATTTTTTCATAACATAATTTACCTTAGAAAGTCACCATAGAAGACTTATTAACAAATTCAACCAGAGTGTAAAGTTCATCAATAAAATATATTTTCTGAATCCAATTTCAAACTACTCTATTTTCATTACCATGTTTAAAATCAAATTAAATAGCAACAAAATTCTTCAACCTAGTATGTAATTCCTCTTCACAGCATAGCAAACATTCCATTAGCACCAAACAATTTTAATCAACATTTTCTTATTTAACAATACATGGAAATCCACATTTTAATAACAATTATTCACTTCCCCATTTTGCCAATTCTGAATAAGCAAATGACATTGAATAATTCAAAATCTAACTGATGGTAAGTCTATTTTCATTGTTGTACAATGCTGTTAAATACACTGCATGCAGTTCAACTTAATTATATTTCTCTTCTGAAAATATATTTTGACACCAAACCTTTTTCATGGCCTTCTTCATATCTGTATTTCTCAGAGTATAGATGAGGGGGTTGAACATGGGAGCAATGATCGTGTAAAAGAGAGCAAAGATTTTGTCCTCAGGGAATGTGGTAGGAGGTCTAAGGTAGGCAAAGATTGAAGATCCAAAGAATAGGATGACCACAGTGATATGAGAGCCACATGTAGAAAGAGCTTTGCGTCTCCCCTCTGGTGAGTGATTCTTTAATGTGAAGAGTATAATAACATATGAACCAAACAGGAGAACAAAGATTACCAAAGCAACCATTCCTGAACTGGCAACCACAAGGACACCAGTAAGGTAGGTGTCAGTGCAGGCAACTTGCAGCAAAGGAAAAATTTCACAGTAGTAATGATCAATTTCATTAGGGCCACAGAAGGGCAAACAGATTAACATAAAAAACTGAGAAAAGGAATGTACATCCCCACCTGCCCAAGAGGCCAAGATGAGGATAATGCATGTGGTTCTGTTCATGATAACCATATAATGGAGAGGCTTGCAGATGGCAACATAGCGATCAAAGGCCATGGCTGTCAGGATTAAGATTTCAATCATTCCAAAGAAGTGCATAGCAAAGACCTGTAACATGCAGTTAGCATAGGAGATGGTTTTCCTTCCCACTTGCAGGTCTCCAATCAGTTTGGGGGTCACACAAGAGGTGTAACAGATGTCCATGGAGGACAAGTGACTGAGGAAATAGTACATTGGTTGGTTAAACAGAGAGCTGTATCTAATGGAGATAAGGATCAGGAGATTTCCAGACAAGATGGCAAGGTAGCAGAATAGGAAGAACACGAAGCAAAAAGCTTGTATATTCTTATCTGAAGAAAGACCCATGAGAATGAATTCTGATATATTCCTTTGACACTCCATTTACTGTGGTCTGTGCAATAATTGAATATCTCTGAAAAAGTGATTCAGGGTATAAGTTACAATTAGATCATAACTGTGTAAGCATTACCAATAAATAAAAATACTCCTGTAAGAATTTACAGTTGCTGATCCATTAATCAATTAAAAAATTTTGGCTTTATGAGATGGTATTTCATTTTTCTAATAGTTATTTATCAATTTTCCCTAATTTGTTCAGGACACAAAAGTGAATTTTTTTCTGATGTCAATATATCAAGATAATCTGATATGTGCCATTTATCTCCAATTGTGTAGTCTTAGAGCCACTAAGCTAATGAAGTTTTACTGGAAGGAGATGAGAAAATTATTTCATGCTTTAAATAAATAGGTATTTAAATATTCAGAACTTTCCCTAATGTACTGCCATATTGGTAATATCAGTAGAATGCTTTGTTATGTTTGAAAAACATAAACTAAAATTACTATTTTACCAATAAAAATTAAGTGTATTATTGCTACATATTAAATATTTTTTGTCTATTTGAAACAGGGTCTCCCTGTAGCCCCAGCTGTCCTGGAACTCACTATGTAGACCAGGCTGGCCTTGAACTCACAGAGATCCACATGCCTCTGCCTCCCAAGTGCTGGGACTACAGGCGTGTGCCACCACCCCTGGCTTACATATTAAATTTTTTAACAATATAGGGAATATATCTCATTTGGAATTTTTCAATTGTGTACTTTATTGTAAATAGAGATTTATTCTATTAAGAATTTTCCATTTGTAAATTAAGAAATTTCTTTTAAGAACTTCTTTCTCTAACATACAGAATAGTTTCCTGAATTTTTTCCTGAGGAATGTATTTTTAACTTTTGATTAACTTGTGAATTGTAGGATTGATCAACATCTTTCTATGAAAAATGGTGTTAGAGATATGGGGAGGTGACAATCATCTATTGCCCTATCATGTTGGGGATATGACATGTTAATGGGTCATATGGAAAGACAGCAAAATTATTTTTTAATTATTGATTTTTTGAAAAATGTGACATGTTTTTATTAAAAATTTAGTAGAAAAGTATATATATGTAAACTCTGCAATCACTAATAATGGTGGTAGAAATGGATTAGGAAAATATTGAGATTAATGGAAAATCTTAATTCTGCACAATATGTGTAGGACTGTAATAAAACATAAATATTAAAATTGAAGAAAAAGGAAACGTACCACCTAATTGTAAGCTGAATATTTAAGAAGCCCTTTGTGATTATCCCTTCTGTAATTTAATACTGGAATTGCCTATGTTGTTCTTTGTGATGAAGGTCTAACTCACACTAAGGCAGTAGAAGGGCACACTCCCTGCCCTGCTCACCTCTGCTCTCTTTGCAAAGTAAATAGTATCCAGAAGGAAATTCTATGTTAGTCTTAAATTATATTTGGCCCAATAATTGCAATTTATACAGTGATTTTTAGTGAAAAATATGCTTAGAGCATAGAAATTCACATTTTCTAAATTATATAATGGCATTAACAGTAATATTTGAAACTATTTGAGGCCTTAAATAAATAGAACTTTAACACACACGATGTAAGTACATTGATGCAAACTTTCAGTTTTAGTTGAGTATTTTTTGACTGTATTAACAAAGTCTGAACCTGATCTTCTTCTGAAAATAGCTCCCTAACTCTCCTTTATTTCCCTTTCAATCATCAAGACAGCGGGTTTCATCCTACAGTTTTTTTTGTATAAATAATAGAGCTTCCAAAAACCTTACTAAATTTATTATTCACTTAAATTTCAAATTCATATTTTAAAAGTATGCTTCATTTGTGAAAATAATATACTTCATTCCTCTGTATAAATACATGAAAAATGAGGTGATTTTGAAAAGTAATCAAGATGCCCTGTCTTGCATATAGCATTACTTACAAATAAATATATCCTCCCAACCCATTGATATTTTTTCTGTATTAAAATAATAAGTTAGAAAAATAGTGAATTTCCAGGTCAGGGAGGTAATATAATGTATACTTTATAATTAGATCTCTAAATTTCATTTCCACAATTAGTGAAACTACTATAATTCCATTTCACAAAATGTGGGACTCTGAGTTTACAATCAAATATGTCGCTGTCATTGCAAGAATAAACACTTGGTCTGCCTGCTCTTGGTATTGAACATGTTACACAAAATTGCACTTTGTACAACACCAGCACAGTTGTTAATAATCTTACCCGTGAACATGGGAAATCAGTTACTAACACTCCTTGAGGCTCTGGTAGCATAAAAATGTGAATGCTTTCATGCAGGAGGATCAGGGAATCTAATGACATTAGCTTTGACACTGTGCAGTCATTAAAAACAAAAGTGAAGATTATCTTTAAAAATACAAGAAGGTATCATAAATGTCAAAGAAGAAAAAAATGAACAATATTGTAAAGAAAAAGGCTAATTTTCTAACAGTGAATAGTGAATATTGTTTATCTACAAATTTCTGATGAGGAACAGGGTTTTGTTCACACATCCACCATGCACAGATTGCCATTTGCCATCAGAGGAATCGTGTCAATTGAAATGTGGGTAGAGCTCTTTTCAATCTTTGATATTAAGTTCTTTTTTAAAGTTACCACTAAAGGAAAACATTTTCAGATAAAAACAAGACAGTAACTAGCAATCAGTGGATTTAAACAGTATGCCCAGCTTATCCCCATCAATATTTATATGTACATTTAAATTTATGTTACAATTCATAATTTATTTATAAATGTGTAAGATCATTTTTAACTTCTCTATTCACTAAAACTGTGGTACAAGGTCCTGAAGATCGTTAAATTTGAATTGAATAATTGATTAAACTACCAAAGTAAATACTTTATTCATGAAAACAGTAAGGTGCACATAAAATTGACATATGTAAATGCTTGGAGAAAGTAAGAGATATGTAAGAGATATATAATATTCACCTGTTCTTATCCCCCTGTTCTTTCAAGAAGTGGATGATGATGTTGACTATCCTAAAACAAATGTAAAATTCCATTAAAATATTTGGATATAATTAAATACAAAGTAATAACATTTTTAAAGAAGAAGCTGAACATGTTTGGATATAAACTGTTTATTTGACAATATACAATTGATATAACAGCATTACTATGATGTGAAGCTGTGAAATTCTTCTATTTTGAATAAAAATATTAGCTTTTTATATTATTTAAAGCGAGTTTGAAAGTCAGTTTTATGATCATCCAGATCACTCAGTGAATAAATGCACTTGCTACAAAGATTGAAGCCTTTAGTTCAGTACCTGGGTACCACATGGTGGAAGAAGAGAACCAACCTTCTCAGGCTGACCACCTCTGTCCTCCATATGCAGGCTACACACTCACACACACACAAATACATTCACATGCAATTGCACACAATTTTGAACCCTAACAAATTGCACACACAATATGAACACAAATAAAATAAATAAAATAAAAATTTTTTAGTTAATTTTAACATTTGATATTTTTGTTGACCAATATTTCTCACTGGATATAAGGAGTGAAAAATATAAAAGTATGTTTTCTTTATTTTAACTACTGTCTATATTAATGCTAAAAATATACATTTCTACTGGTGGCATTAGCCTGAAGCTTTACTCCAAACTTTTCATGATTCCTATGGATATAGACAATTATTTAAAAAATGGTAGTTTGTAAAGTTTTTTTTTTTTTTTTCTACTGTTGCATTTTTGAAAATAAATAAAACGAGTTTTCTTTTTTTTTTTTTTCTTTATTTTTTTTTTTTTTTGGTCTTTTTGAGACAGGATCTCCCTGTAGCCCCAGCTGTCCTGGAACTCACTATGTAGACCAGGCTGGCCTTGAATTTACAGAGATCTGCCTGCCTCTGCCTCCGGAGTGCTGGGATTAAAGGCATGCGCCACCACGCCTGGCAATTTTTATACATTTTTGGAGACTCAAATTCTGTTTCATACTAAACATATTAAAATTCATATTAAATCAAATACTGGTAATATATTACTTAAGGCCAAATGTGGTGGTGCATGATTTTCATCACAATGTTCAAGAGGCAGAAACAAATGGATTTCTGTGAATTACAGACTAGTCTGGTAAACATAGCAAGATCCAGGCCAGCCAGTGCTACACAGCAAGACCCTGTTTCAACAACTCTTCCCACAAAAAAGGAAAGAAATATATTATTTAAATTTGATCACATTTGATGATAAAATTCGACTGAATAATCTTATAATTAAAAAATGCAAATAGATACAATTTAATTAAAATAAAATTAAAACAGGAATTACCTGCACATGAATGATAGATGTTCTTAAAGGTAGTTTTCTGTTATTTCTTGTGACAACTTCCCCACTTTAGTAACTAGCTCTCTAACTTGGCCTATAATCTACATCTGAAATAAAAGGGAAGACTATAAATCAGACCTAATAAATGTAGCTCCTCAAATGATATCAAGATTGCTTTCATCATTAATAAAAGAAAATTCTAAGACTTTGTAAAGGGAAAGATGATTTTTAAAACCCTGGGTTCACACTGCATATTTTATTCAATATGTAAGAAATGAAGTGCCATAAATACTAGTAATTCTCTATATGAGCGCTGACTTAAAGATTAACCGAAACACTTGGTAATAACTGCCACAATACCATGTACATTTATTCTCTGAGTGTTAGTGTCCTTATACCTACTTTAATAAAACATAGACTACAAGAGCCAAAGCAAGGAGAATCTGTTCCCTCACTGCCCTTTCTTAAATGATGTTCACAACAGAACAGTATGCAGTTCTCCCAGTTTGTAGTCCTCAATTCTCTTGTGAATTTTAAGGCTGCAATTGTCTTTTTTCTTTTGTAGTAGCCACTTTCTGAGCAATGGCTCTAGAGGCCTGTGCTACTATTTTGATTCAAAATAGCTAAAACACTTTTCCTTGTTCTGCCCAATTTCTTCCTCTGAAGATCAAGAAGAAAACATGGGCACAGGAGCACTGGGATTTTTACGGGAAGCTATTTCTGGAAAGGAGAGATAGATGATAGATTGTGGTGTGTGTGTGTGTGTGTGTGTGTGTGTGTCTGTGTGTGTCTGTGTCTGTGATGTGTTAGAGAGAGAGAAGAGATCTAAAATTTCAACAAGAAAAAGAAACAAACATGGATACGAGTCATTTAATAAGTCTGTCATTTACCGTCTATTTTTGACCATTAGTCACAGAATAGTAATGCCCAATTTATTATTCATTCATTGAACATTGTATGGTAGGAAGAACAAAGAAACAGGAAGAAATACACATTAAAATTAAAAACCTTTGATAATTCCATTGAAAATAGAGACCGTAAGCAATTTTGTCATTGAAAAGTGGTAAATAATGTAAAGAAGTCAAGTGCGTGCGCACACACACACACACACACACACACACACACACACACACATATATATATATCCAGTTACATGCATGTGTATATATGCTATTATTATGCTTTCTTTATGAAATGTTTCCAACAGGCTCACGGTTTTATTTTGTTCAGAAAAAATCAAATGGGCTGTTGTCCCATTCGGACAAAACTAGAGAAAAAAAAAACTATCTGATTTGGTTCTGAATTCAAATTCAACTTAATTTTTTGTAGTTTCATTTGGTAATCTTGCATCCTATCTAGGTGTGAAAATGAAACCACAAGAATACATAGACACACTTGTGCACTCACATAAGATCTAAGTTTGGGAATGAGTATGCAGATTTATTATTCCCCATATTTCATTTCGGCTGTGTGCATAGGAGGCTGACATGCTCATTTTTCTTGAAGTTAGCAGTGGTTAAACAGCCAGTTCTGACAAACTACCTTATGCAAATATGATGTGTCACTTCTGGGTTAGATCATTTAATTACCAGTGTTTATGTTCTTCAATCTCCCTCTTTGACATGGTGATCAACAACAATCCAAAGAAAGTAATAAAAGCAGTGCAGATCCTAGAGTGATAACTCCAGAGATTACAAAGACCTCCCGTGCCCATGGATTGGAAGAATTAATATTGTTAAAATGACCATTCTACCAAAAGCCATTTACACATTCAATACAATGCCACTCAATATCCCCATGACATTCTTCACAGAACTGGAAGAAACAATCCTAAGATTCATATGAAAGAACAATATAATACTCGCACAAAAATAGACCTGTAGATCAATGGAACAAAATTGAAGACCCAAATATTAGTACATACAATTTCAGTCACCTGATATTTGACAAAGGGGCCAAGAACATTCACTGGAGGAAAGACAGCATGTTCAGCAAATGGGGCTGGCAAAACTGGATCTCTACCTGTAGAAGAATGAAACTGAACCCCTATCTTTCACTTTGCACAAAAGTCAACCCCAAATGGATCAAAGACCTCAATGTGAAGCCTGGAACTCTGAAACTGTTGTTAGAAGAAAATATTGGCAACAACCTACAAGATATAGGTGTAGGAAAGGATTTTCTAGACTGGACATCAATTGCCCAGGAAACAAGGTCAAGAATCAACAAATGGGACCTCATTAAACTAAAAAGCTTCTGTACGTCAAATAAAGCAACAAAGAAAGTACAGAGAAAACCCATAGAACAGGAGAAAATCTTCATCAGTGACACATTTGACAGAGGTTTAATATCCAGAATATATGATGAATTCAAAAAACAAAGAATCAAGAAAGGAAGTAAGCCAATTCAAAGATGGGCTAAGGGGCTGAACAGAGAGTTCTCAAAAGAAGAAATAAAGATGGCTAAGAAGCATCTTAAAAGGTGTTCAACATCACTACTAATTAGGGAAATGCAAATTCTAAAAACCACTTTAAGATTTCATCTTACCCCAGTTAGACTCGCTAAGATCAAGTGAAAAAAAATGATACCAAATTGGAGAGGATGTGGGGAAAGGGGAATGCTCATCCACTGCTGGTGGGGCTGCAAACTTGTTCAACCCCTATGGAAAGCAGAGTGGAGAACTCTTAAAAAACTACAACTCAACCTACCATTTGACCCAGTTATACCACTCCTTGGCATATACCCAAAGAACTCATCCTCTTGCAGAGACACCTGCACATCCATGTTTGTTGCTGCTCTTTTCACAATAGCTAAGAAATGGAAGCAACCTAAGTGCCCATCAACTGATGAGTGGATAAGGAAAATGTGGTTCATTTATTCGATAGAGTTTTACTCAACAGTAAAGAAAGATGAAATCATGAAATTTGCATATAAATGGATGGAACTAGAAACTGTTATATTAAGTGAAGTAACACAGACTCAGAGAAAGTCTCTTTTATCCTGCACTGCTTAGGACCACAAAAGAATAAAGCTGGATTTCAACATTAAAAAAGGAAAAGTTTTGCAAGCTCATGGAAACTAACCAACATACTGTTGCTTGAAAATTGTTTCAAGAAGAAATCAAGAAGGAAATTAAAAATACTCCTATCATTGAATGAAACTGAAAACACAAACTAAAACTATGGGATTTAAAGAAGGTGGTCCTAACAGAAAAGTTTACAGCACTATATGGCTTCATGAAGAAACTGATCTTTCCATTGGGACTAGACCTGGAAAACACTGTTGCAGGTCCAAATCAGCCCAAACAACTAGTTAGAATCACTCCACCCTGTTGCCAGCCCAGCACTCACAGTCCTAACAATGGTTGCCTACCTTGTCCACCAGACAACCTTGGAATCGCTTCTGACCATCCTCTAAAAAATCATGACAGAAAACATAAATAACAGGCCAATTAAATATTTATATCAACAAATCTATGAAAACAACATAAAGAAAACCAAACTTCTCAACAAAAACAGACTAGAATTTTATATCTGATACAAAACCAGCACAAGAAGTCCATATACAAAAGACACATTGCAAAAATGCATATAGTATGAAAAGCCAAGAACATATTTTCCCACCAAATTCCACCAGTCCTCCAGAAGGTTCTAAAATGAGAAGTACCAAGACGAACTGCAGGACACAGAACTTAAAAAGAAATGATAAATACAATCAAAGAATGTAGTACCAAGAAGTGTTTATTCCACTATGTGACAGTTAGAACATACCTTTCCCTGGACTCAAGGATTACTGTTGATGTTATTAAAGCCTGAGATGGTTCATGAAAAACCGTAGCAGTTTTGTTGACACACAAAAGTTCAGTTGCACACATGAACCTAGAATCCTTGTGACAGCAGGGACAAGACATGTGCAAGCTGAAGTCAGACGAAAAAAAACAAAACACCGTGGAAGGGGGATTTAGACAAGAAGTCCCACCTCTACCTGAAGACTGATTGGAAACTGATAGCTGCTTGGAGAGGGAATCTGTTTGTTTATTGCTTTTTGTTGTTGATTTGAAGATAGTTTAATAGCTGGTAGGTTGATCAGACTCAAAGTGTTGTACATATACCCCAGAGGATTTGGGGGATATAGATTAACATCTTTAGAAGTTTAAAAAAGTTAAAAAAAAATGTGTACATGAAGTCAGAGGACATTACAGTGGTTGTCCATATGGTGAAGGACGTATGAATATGATCAAAATACATTGTATGAAATTTTCAAAAAAGCAATAAAATTTGAAAAATGTAAGTCTGTTTTGTAAGCACAGCATATTTATAGTATTTAAACTTCTTAAGTTACATGATCCTGACACATTCAATAAAAAATATTTTGTCATTAGACATATCAGTTACCTTTGTAGAATTCCAGTGTGTGAGGTCTTTTAGCAGGATATTGAAACTGATGTTACAATGTTATTTTTTTGCACTGACAACATGTTAATACAGTGAGTGCTTACCTGTAGGGAACATGAAGAATTTTTTAAATCTCTTTTTTAATTTTGAAATAGGGCCTATCCTAAACTGGCCTTGAACTTGTTCCATAGGTCAGGAAGACCTAAAGGGGCTTGCAATCCTTCTGACTGAGATTACAGTTTTGAGCTACCATACCATACCCAGGCCCAGGTTTTTAAATATATTTTATTTACTATTTTTATACTATGTGTATAGGTGTCTTGACTGCATAGGTCAAGCAGACCTAACTTTGCAATCCTTCTAACTGAGATTACAGTCTTGAGCTACCATACCTCAGACTCAGCTTTCAAAATATATTTTAAAAATATTTTTATTTACAATTTTTATAATATATGTGCACGTGTCTTGACTGTATATACGTATGTGCACTACATGAATGCAGTGCCCACTGAAGCCAGTAGAGGATGCTAGATACCCCAGACAGGAGTTTCAGGTGATTGTGTGAAACCATAGGTGTGGGAACCAAACATGGGTACTGTACAAGAGCAGAATGTTTTTACTGTTGAACCCTCTCCCCAGCACCCTGCACATCTATTCTAATCAATGTTTTCACCAAGATTTGTTCTGTTCTTGTGAATTGAGTTGAATTGATAAGGCATGGTCCCAAACATTTACATTGATACATGTTTTCTTACTTATACAGTATCCCGTTTGCGCCCAACAATATGTTAATATAGTTATCCTCCACTGTTTTTAGGATACACTCATCTGACTCTTTTCACATTGTTTGAATATAAACAAAAAAAATTAAGTCTTAGAAAGATGCCTTACATTTGCGAATTTGTGTCTAGACTGGTCGTTTTGAGGCACTGAAGAGCAGCTGTGGTGAAAGACTGCATTCTTATATTGCTTACTTGCATATGGCTTTACTACAGTGTGGTTTTATTCAGTCTTTGAACCTCGCTCAAAGAAGAAAAGCCTCTTGCACCCTGTGTATATCATTTACAGTATTAAAAAAGAAGTGATCAGATAACGTGTTAAAACATAACTTTAATTCACATATTTTCACTCCTGTATGAAATCAGTCATGTGTTGGCAAGGTATTTGATATTGTGAAGGTTTACACATATCAATTAATCGCACCCATATAACTTCTCTGTACTCTGAATCCTTTCCTGATAGGAACGGGAGGTGGTTTTGTGAACGCTTTCCTACTCTGATGACATACATATTATTTCTCTCCACTGACATTCCTCAGTATTGGGAGAAACTGAGATTTTCAAGGTTTCCCTTAGTTTAACACATAATTCCTGTACTTCAATTTTCCATAGTATTGAAGAGAATTGTTAACCAGTGAAGACTTTCTCATTGATGTCTTACACATCTAACTGCAGTGTGAGATTTGCCATGACTTTGAAATTTACTCAAAGGAAAGACTTTCCATCATTTCTTACATTCATAGAGTTTCTTTATCCTGTGAATGCTGTCTCTCCTCTACAGAAATAGAGAGCTCCTCCAAGGAAAATCTCAGTGTTCTATATTGGCCAAACACATTTTCTTCCTCATAATCAGAAAAGGAAATTAACCAGAATAAAGAAAAAAATTTGATTCAGTTGCAATCAGAATAATAGTAGTAACCTCTAGAGACAGTGTTCAGAGCGTGGCTACTGAAAAAGAGGAAAGAGAATTTCAGCCTCACAAGAGGATTGAGGACTACAAACTTGGACAACTGCATAATGTTATATTGTAAGCATCATTTAAGAAAAACTCCCTGGGGAGCAGGTTCTCCTTACTTTCAAAATTAAATAAAGCTGTTGCAAATTCTTTTGTTCCTATTTGACTCTGGAAGTATATGTTTGTAGTATTAGGTATAAAGAAGCTAACACTCAGAGAACTTTGTATATATATATATACATATGGTTAATCTTTAAGTCAGAACTGATATAACGAAATGTCAGCATTTGAAAGGTTAGTTCATTTTCTTAGCTTGAATAAAATATGCAATGTGAATCCAGAGTGTTTAAATCATTGCTTTTCTGATAAATTCATGAAATTTTCCTTTAGTTAAGGGAGAAAGCAACCCCAGTTTTTTGTTGTTTTTTTGCTGTTGTTGTTGCTTGTTTTTTGTTTTTTTTTTGACAATTTGAAATACTTTGATCTGGATTATAGCATTCTATTTTATTTCAGGTGTAAATGCCACGACAAGGTCAAGGTCAGCAAGCTGTGTATCTGAGGTGGGGGTTGTGTCACAAGGAGTAATAGAAAACAACACTGAAGAACATCTATCATTCATGTGCAGGTAATCCGTGTTAAAATCTTTATTTTAACATCAGATCTTTTGAACTTTTTCTTGTTAAGGTTACTACTCTTCAGATGATGTCATCAAAATTTGAGCAAGAGTGAATGATTTATTTTCTGTTTTTTTATTTAATGTGCTTTTCTAATACAATTAATTATGGAATAAGATATTAAAACATTACATAATATTTAGAGTTATCGTCCAAAAGTCAACAATGGAAAATTGAGAATTTTCGCAAACTGTTTTCTTAAGATTGTTTCACTACATGGGAATCAGGTACAGAAGTTTTACAAAAAAGGTTTGTACTGATATTACTAATAGAATCAGAAATTTTTGTATATACAAAATTAAAAGATTAATGTACAGGAGAGAGACACATTTACTGTGCTGACACCATTTGTACAATGTGCAGAGTTTTTCATTCTCCTTTATATAAACCTTAAATGTCATTGTTTTGTTTCTGTATGTTTGATTTTTAAGGCAGGGTCTCACTATGTAGCCCAAACTGGACTGGACAAAGCTATGTAGACCATTTCAGGCTAGGCTCCACTTTACAGAGATCCCCCTGCCATGGCCTCCTGAGTTCTGGGATTAAGGCAGGTGTCACTACACATGGCATTTAACATATTTTTGATTAAGTAAAAGGTAACTACTTAAAATTATGCCTTAGAAAGACCCCACAGCCATACAATAATAAAATTTGATTGATTTTATATTGTCAGCCAAACTGTCTACCTCTAAGCATGTTCAGATTCACATTTTAACAAACAAGCTATTTCTTTCCTTTTAATTATTTCAAAATATTTGAATGAGATTTTATAGCTAGTTTTAGTTAGTTCAATGAGCATTCATCAGCCAGGCGTGGTGGTGCACACTTTTAATTCCAGCACTTGGGAATCAGGCAGTTTGATCTCTGTGAAATTGAGGCCAGTCTGGTCTATATAATGAGCTCCAGGCCAACAGAGGCTACAGGGAGATCCACTCTCAAAAAACAAATGAAAATTAGTTATAAAAGAAAGAGAAAGAGAAGAAAAGTTTAACACTTCTTGGTTATGTATCTTCCTCTGGCTTTTTCATATGTCAATTTCATGTATACCTAATTTTTTCATCAGAGTTGCATTTTTTTGATAGCTTAATTGATGATGAAACTCAAAACTAATGTAGTTCGGTATTATGTGCCACCAGTAACAACTTTCGTGAATAGAGAAATTCCTAATAATCTTATTTATGCTTTCAAAATTAAATGATAAATAGTTACTGCATAAAACAACTGAAGGGAATAAGATGTGCCTACTGCTCAGGTTTGCATTGTCTGAGTGACTATTGTCATCAAAAAAAATCTTGCATTTGCTGGAAGCAAATAACAGATATTGAAGAAAATATAGCCACAGTTCAATTTTCATTGTTCATCCAGATAACAAATATTAGTCTATGATATTGTCTGCATTCAGGTGAACAGAACTATATATTACATCAGGAATTTGCTTATGTACAAAATTCATTGCTGAAATCAGATATTTATCTAATTTTATTCTAATATTATTTTTACTCATTTTTTTCTGCAAGCACATTCACAAGTTGCCTAACAATGTCATCTTCATTTTTTTAGTGTAATGACCTAAAAGTGTAGAACAAATATGAAATTGGTCAATGTAAAATGTTATTGTAAGGGTATTAGTACACAGGGTAGGTTATTTATTAAAGGTGTGCTGGTAAAATATGAAATGCACTGTCCTACAACAATTTCAGAGCTGAGGACTGACACACCATGCATTATTCTTACAATTACAGTTAGATAGTTGATTCTGATAGCAAATTCTAACCCTTTATTCCTGAAGTGAGAATATAGACCTTTCAGTACTGTAACACAACTGACACATCTCTTTGTACTTGAGTTACCCACTAAAATAAGTGTTAGGAGATCTATTCTTAAACTATACATGTTCATATCTCTTTGAACTGGTAAATTAAGTCCTTTTTACTTAGATTTTTTTCAGTAAGGAAAACTCTTGAGTAGGGTAGTTAGATAAAGTCATTCTATATGCTAGATTTAGTATTTCAAATATATAGTTAAGATTACGTCTTTTTTGTGTTTATATGTAAGATTACAATTTATTATTTTCACAAAGTGGCATAATATTTAACTATAATTTAATCATACACTTAGTAATGTAAGAAAGTTACTAAGTACTATGGAGGTCTTATCACTTGTACATAATTTTTAGGATAAAGTTTGTCTATGTTCAATAGGAGATAAAGAGTTTCGAGGAGGTAGATTGAGGTCAAATTCAAAACTTTCTTGGTAATATAGTCAAAGATATTTGGTAAAATTTAAAGTTTATAGATTAAAATATTAATTCTTTGAGAATTTCATACAATGAAATTTGTTCATATTCCAACCCCTTCTCCCATCCCCACTCATATGGTACTGCTCCATATTTAACTATCACCTCAAACAGCTTTACATATCATCACTAATGCACTTATATAATTTTGAAAATGTGAACTTTGCCACTCTAAGACTATGCTTTCCATCTAAAAAGTCCAGTTTTATTTACAAATTAGCAGTCATGGGATGTCTTCAATTTAGAAGTATAGTTTGAAATCCTCCTGGTTGTTATTTAAATTCTAATAGAAAGAGCACAGATCTGAGACAGGCATGCCCTGTACAGTCCATCCTTCCACTGCTTGAGCATGGTTTCTCCAATCACCTCAGAGTTTATAATTTAGCAAGCCATGCAATGGATAGTATTTTATATTTTGCAATCACAAAATTTAATATCATAGTGCATATATTTTCCTGAAATGTGATAATCATTATTTATTCTTTCTTAGCATATTCAGAGTTAAATTTACTTTTTTCTCATACATTTGTAAAAATAATCTTGATTCTAGAGTTCACCTAAAGACAGAATTTTATGCCAAATTTTAAAAAAGTATAAATCATTTTAATTATAAAACTATCACTAATTTAAAGCTTTACTATATTTTTATAAGTTCAGTTGTCATGTTAAAACATGAATGTAATATTTCCTTAACTGTAAATAGAGTTGTCACTCTTCCAGCTTCCTGAAACATGTTTCATGGAAAATCCAGCCCACTCTTTAAACAATGCAAAATTTGCAAATATATAACTGAGATAAATACCGATGGAAAATTCCGATACTTACTCTATGATTTGTTGGAGGAAGAGAGTAATCCCCAAATTATAAACCGGTTATGAATAAAAACAATTGGAATTATAAATGAAAATTTTACTGCATTGTATATTTTGCCTGTTTTATAATGTTTCATTACAACTTATTTTTCTTTGGAAATTACTAATTGTTATTTACTTTATTGTTTCAGATAGGGTTTCCTTGTAGCCCCAGCAGACAAGACTGGCCTTAATCTCAGAAAGATCTGCCTGCCTCTGCATTTTGAGTGCTGGGATTAAAGGTGCGCACCACATTGCCCAGCTACTTATTTATGTTTTTTAAATACAATAGATCATTAAATTTTGTTGATTGTTTTAACATGGTTGGGATACAATTGTAACTGATTTTACTAAAATTCACTTTTGTACAAATATTCATTTACTTGTGCACAGACCACATAAATGACATGTCAGAAGAACATATCAGAATTCATTCTCATGGGTCTTTCTTCAAGCCAGAGCATACAAGCTTTTTGCTTCATGTTCTTCCTATTCTGCTACCTTGCCATCTTGTCTGGAAATCTGCTGATCCTTATCTCCATTAGATACAGTTCTCTGTTTAACCAACCAATGTACTATTTCCTCAGTCACTTGTCCTCCATGGACATCTGTTACACCTCCTGTGTGACCCCCAAACTGATTGGAGATCTGCTAGTGGGAAGAAAAACCATCTCCTATGCTAACTGCATGCTACAGGTCTTTGGTATACATTTCTTTGGCATTATTGAAGTCCTAATCCTTACAGCCATGGCCTTTGATCGCTATGTTGCCATCTGCAAGCCTCTCCACTACATGGCTGTTATGAACAGAACCAGATGCAATGTTCTGATCTTGGCCTCTTGGGTTGGTGGGGCTGCACATTCCTTTTCCCAGTTTTCTTTGGTAATCTGTTTGCCTTTCTGTGGCTCCAATGAAATTGATCATTACTACTGTGACATTTTCCATTTGCTGAAAGTTGCCTGCACTGACACCTACATCACTGGTGTCCTGGTGGTTGCCAATTCAGGACTAGTTGCCTTGATAACTTTTGTTCTACTCTTTGGGTCTTATGTTATTATATTGTTCACATTAAGGAATCACCTCAGCAGAGGGGAGACGCAAAGCTCTTTCTACATGTGGCTCTCATATCACTGTGGTGATCTTATTCTTCGGGCCTTCATTCTTTGCCTATCTTCGACCTCCTACCACTTTCTCTCAGGACAAATTCTTTGCTCTCTTTTATACCATCATCGCTCCTATGTTCAACCCCCTCATCTATACTCTAAGAAATGCAGAGATGAAAAAGGCCATGAAGAAGATTTGGTGTCAAAAGATATTTTTAGGAGAAAAAAATAATTGATTTATACCATTCATATAAGCAAATCATTCCTACATAAGAATGGTCTTATCACCAAGGAGAGTTATTAGTTTTTAAACTGTTGAATGTCAATTGTTCATTCACATATGGAAGAACTGAGAAATTGAGGAACTTCTGAACTTAATATGTCACTGTGCAACCAATGCTGAGTAACAGCATCTATGTTAAAATATTCTGCAACAAGGGAATGGTGACTCCAACATGTAATAAATTCTGTAGATGTGTCACAGTGTTTTTCTCAAACATATATTCTGTGTGTGACCAGTTGAGAAACTCTATAAATAGCTACTAACTGTTGCAAAAAGTAGCTTCTTTGATGAGTGATGTTCAGTATACTTGTCTGAAAATATAAAGAATCATAATTATCATTCTATAAGAAACTTCATTTTTTCTAGACATATGACAGAGATAGGGTTTTCTCTAGGATCTAGGACCTCTCCAGCCATGCAAATTTGGCCATATTTACAGAAACACCCATGAGTTGCCTCCTGTTGAGTGGGCTTTAAATCCAATTGGATAGTTGTTGATTTAATCTCTAGACAAAAGTGCCACAGCTACCCTAATAGAGATAGTTTGCTGTACCACCCATTGTGGTTATTAATGGCTTTCGAGCTGGATTGGACCATTGATTATTTTTCTCCCTTAGCAGCTTGCAAAATATCCTCTAGAACTATTAGAGGTAGTCTTCAGGGAGAAGACCTCCAGGTTATTTCCAGCTCCATTGCTCCAAGTCCTATGTCCAAAAATGTCCTGTCTTCAGCAATATGTCTAACCTTCAAGTTGTGGGAGGTAATGCAAGGCTCTGGTAATAGTCTGTGTTATGTTGGGAGTCTCTTATTAGGAGTTTCTTAGACTACCCTGACCAACAAGTTGAAGGGATGTTTCTACTGTCTGGCACTGGGCTTCTTGTTATAAAGCCTGCACACATACACATACACGCATGTTCAGATATTGTATATTTTCAGGAAGTTTTTGAGTTGATACATTTCTCTCTGACTTTTTATACCACTAAGATTTATTTACCTCCCTGCTCTTTCTCTTCCAGTCTGACCTCCCTTCCTCCTCCTCCCTCCCTAGTTTAAGTGGCTTCATGTTCCCCATTTTCACCTCGATAATACCTGTCTCCTTTTAAACCCCTTTTCTCGAGTTCCTTCTTTTCTTTTACAGCCCTAGTTCTTCCTATGTCCTTCCCTCTTCCCTTCCTAGGTTAATACCCCAAATTTCCCCCATTTCCTCCTTGGTAACATCTGTTTCCTATTAGCCCCCTCTGATGATCTCTTTATTTCCTTTTATTTCTCTCTGTGCTTTCTTTACATTTTCCTGGATCCTGCTGTTACAGCAGGATAGAGATCCACACATAAGGGGTTAGTGCTAAGATCCAAAAATGAGTGAAAACATGCATTACTTGTTTCTTTGAGTCTGTGTTACTCACTAAGTATAACAGTTTCTAGTTACATCCATTTAATTGCAGATTTCTTAATTTCTTCTTTCCTTACTGCTGATTAGAACTCCATTGTGTAAATGTACCACATTTTCATTATCCATTAATCAGCTGAGGGACATTTAGTTTCTTTGAATTTCCTATTGTGAAATGAGCAGCAACAAACATGAATGCACAGATGTCTCTGAAGTAAGATGAGTCCTCTGCATATATGTAGAGGAATGGTATATCAAATCATATGGCAGATTCATTTTTAGTTTTTAAAGGGTTCTCCAAACTGTGTTCAATATTGGTTTTGTGAGTTTGCATTCCCACAAGTGGTGAATGAGCATTCCACTTTCTCCACATCCTTGCTAGCATTTGATATCTCATTTGTTCTCTTGATCTTGGCCATTCTGACTGGGGTAAAATGAAATATTAAAGTGGTTTTGGTTAGCATTAAATGCTTAGTAATTAGCATTTTGCTAATTACTAAGGATGTTGAGGACTTTTTACAGTGTTTCTTCACCATTTTTTTGTGAACTCTCTGTTCAGTTCCTTAGCCCATCTTTTTATTGGGTCGTTTATTTTCTTGTTTATTTCTGTTTGGGAATTCTTTGTGTGTTCTTTAAATTCACTGAATTCTTTTATCATGTTTATAATTGTCCTTTTGAGTTCCATGTCCTGTATTATCTCTAGGGGGTTCTTATTGTACTCCTCTAGAGGACTATTGGTATTTGGTGGGGATATGTTATTTTGGTTTTTCATGTTATTATTTTTTCTCTGTGATTTTGACATGTGAATTTCTTTTGTAGTTTCTGATTCTTGTATTAGACTAAAGCTTTCAAGTTAGTTCTGCTTTTTTATGTGAACTTTATGTGTCTTTGTGGTTTACTTTTGGGGCATGAAAAGCTGGTTCCTCTAAGCTTCCGCTTCTCTCTTTTGATTTTATGTTTCAGTGGCTAGACTGTTTTTGTCTTCAGGAGTTCCCACAGAGGCCGAATACACATGAGAATCAGATGCTCTCTGGCTTTCTACTAAGGTCCGGATCCTTCCAGGAAAGATTTTTGGCCTCAGGAATTTGGGGGTTGGACTGGCCTAGGAACCCAGCCCAGGAAAGTTGCTGGTCTAGGGCAGCTGGTGGCTGTGCCTCCCAGAGATGCAAAGGAAGATGGAGGTGGGAATTGGCCTCATGGCCTCCTGGGGAATGCACTGAGGAGCTGGGTTGGTCTGGATGCAAAGGATCAAGAAGAGGAAAAGTCAGGCTTGATGTCCATGAAAGAGGCTGGCAGGTCATGTAAGCCCAGGGAAGTAGAGGGAGGTGAGTGCATGGGCCAGGCCCAGAGTGCTTCTGGGGACCAGAGAAGGAACTGAGTTTGTCTGGATGCAAAGGATCTGGAAGCAGTGTTGGTTCCCCAGGTGTCTGGGGTGCCAAGTAAAGGAATGGGACAGGACCCAGGTTAGGAGGAGAGATGGGTGGGAGATGAGAGGGTGAATGAGGCTAGGGGAGTCAAGGTGTGGAGGGTATGATTGACTTACCCTCGAGAGAGAAGCTTGTGGGTTGTGCAGGCCCAGGTAAGTAGAGTTTTTTTTTCTTTTCTTTTTTTTTAAGAATATTTTTATTATTCCAAAGATAGGCAATTTTTAACACATTTTTCCAGAAACAACTTGAAGCAGGTTGCATTAAAATATATATACAATGAAGTTTAAGCATGGAAAAGTAGGGATAAAAAATCAAAGACTAAAGCTCTGCATGGTGGCATAGTTTCTCAATCCCAGAACTTGGGAGGGAGAGCCTGGCAAATCTATGTGAGTTTGAGACTAGCCCAGTGCACACAGCAAGCTCCAGGCCCGTTGGAGTCACTGGGAGAACCTGTCCCAAAACGTCCAAATAATAGAAAAAAAATTCAAAGACCAAAGGATTTGCCAATGTGAGTTTGTTTCATTGAGTAATGAAGCAAAAAAGTTGTAAGTTGAATTTTAAAAAATATTTTATTTTATTTTTTTAAATAGAGCATAGGGTAGGGGTTTATTTACAGAAAAGTGGGCACCCCAAATTTACAGCTGTGCTGTAAGTCCACACTCAAATACAGATCCTGTGACCTCCCACCAGTCATATAAAATGGTGAGAGGTGCCTCTTGCTGTTCTCTGCTTACGTATCCTTTGCCCCTTCTCCACATGCAACTAAGGTTGACTGATTGGGTGGGAGAGGTAACTGACTCACACTCAAATACAGATCCTGTGACCTCCCACCAGTCATATAAAATGGTGAGAGAGGTGCCTCTTGCTGTTCTCTGCTTATGTATCCTTTGCCCCTTCTCCACATGCAACTAAGGTTGACTGATTGTGTGGGAGAGGTAACTGACTCGGCCATCGAATCTTTGATGAGTGTGGTAAGGAGGTGTGACTATAGTTTTCCCGCATAGTGGTCGGAGGACACCTCCAGTTGACATTCCACCCCTTCTTCTAGCTCTTACATTCTGCCCATCAACCTCTTCTGCAAAAGTCCCTGATCCTTGGAGGGGGTGGTAGGTATGGGATGATCACCCTTCCATTGTGGCAAGGCACTGAACTTTTGCATCTCTGCATCATCTGTTTTCCATGAGCTGTTGGAAATCCCATTTCAGTGGGATTCCATCTACTATAAAAACACACACAGCAAGAAGCAAGATGATCCAAACAGTGGCTGCTATAAAACCTATGGATGTAAGCATAAATGTGCCAATGGTACTTTAACAGGTGCATGACATCTATGTAACAAAGCAAATGCAGTGACTTCCCACTGGGGCCTATATTCTCCCCTTCCACAGGGTGTTGTCCGGGTCTACAGTACCAGATGTGTATTCCACCCCTAGGAGCAGGCATTATATCCAATCAAAAATTTGCTGGCTGTACATACACTTGATGCTCCAGTATTGCACCTGCAGGAACATCTTGTTTATTTCCATTCTTATTTATCCCCAAATCTTTATTTGAGATTACAAATATGAGAATACAAAATATTATAAAATATAGTAAAGTCATAAAAGTCCCATATACTTTAAACATTTCAACAATTGAAAAGTCCAAGTTCTTTTTAAAAATCTAAAATTTTTTAACTGTGGACTCCTGCAAAACAATAAAATTATGATAGGTGCTCTTTCATTTCAAAAGTTAATAACTGGACACAAACCTAATTGAAACCAAAGTCCAGTAGTACAGCTCAATATCTTATGCTGGGGATTTACTCATGACCTTTTGGAATTCAAAAGGCTTGGCCTACTCCACCTTTCTGCCTCTGCCATCTACAGCACATAACTTGTCTATTTGCTCATGTCAGAGCCTCTTCACATGTGATGCTGTCCTTAGTCCTTAGTGGTCATATGGTCATATCCAGTATGCTGGGAATCAACTCCAACTGAGGCTGCACCATCTCTAATACCTTGCCTCTTTGCAGGGTCTTCAACTCTCTTTAATACTACAATGTCTCACTTGCTCTCCATGACTCCTTCAAGCCAACAAAGCCAGCAGGAGGTGGGAGGACCAAAACATTATCAAATTTGGAAACGAGCTTGAGATGAAGCCTTGGACACCATAGACCACAGCTTCTGTAGCTGACCCTGAGGAAATAGTTCCCAGAAGACTTCATCTCAATGACTCTAGATGCTTCTGAATCATAGATGATCTTTCAGGCACAATTAACCAGGATCAACTGTCCCAGTGAACAAAGCTTTCACTTCAGCATTTCTAGTCTGTTGTTAATCACACCTGATTCATCAGCCCCAACTGACCAGAAACAACAGATTCTTAATTCAAAATATCACTTAATCAGCCTAGAGATAGCTCTGTGGGACTCTCAAACTTCCCTCTGAAACCTCAAAGGTAAGGCTTTCATCATTTCCATTTTTCTCAACACTATCTTCAAATTTCCCACAATAACTCTTTAAGCTCTGAATGCTCAATGGCTTTCCCTGCCCAAAGTTCAAAAACATTCACAATCCTTGTGATTTATGTAGTTTTCTGTTGCTGTGATAAAACACCATGTCCAAGAGAGATATTAGGCCTGAAGTGCCTAAGTCATGAGGCAATCAAAGTAGGAGGCATTGCAGATGCAGGCTGAATAGAAAGTCAAGCTCTCATATCTTCAAGCACACACAAGAAGCAGAGAGACAGACAGGAAATGAGACATGTTATGAACTCTCCAAGTTGATTTCCCACTGATGTGCTTCCTCTACAAAAAGAACTACCAACTTGGTCCAAGTATTCAAATATTTGAAGTCTATGGAGGAAATGTTCATTCTAACCACTACATTGCCCAGACTCCCATAAGCTCATGACTACATCATAATGCAAAATGCAGTTAGCATAATTATAAATGTCCTCATGGTCTAAAAGTCTCAAAAGTACTCAAAACTTCAAACTTTTCTGAGATTAAAGGCACTCTATGCTGTAAGCACCTGTGACCTGGAAGATGTTCCCCTGACCCTGTGATGACAAGCCATGGACCTGCCTCCTTCCCACACTCTGCAAAGAAGACATTCCCCTTCCCTCTTCCAACCAATCAGTTGACCATAGCCGCTTGCAGGGGAGGGGCTAAGAGTATAAAAGCTGGGAAAACCACCAGGCAGGCCCCTTGCCATTTTTTAAGGCTTTCCAGAACCACAGGATTCATGTCTAGGTGTAGACTTTCAGCATCAGCTGTAAATGGGGGGGCGGGGGAGTGCCTGCTTGTCTGTAGGTAAACCCATACACCAAACCCAATTAGCAAGTCCAATAAATTCATTAAAATTCTTCAAACTGGGGCTTGGAGAATTTTTTCCTCAGGTTGTCACAAGGATAGTGGGAGGAGGAGATTGTTTGTCACATGCACCTCCCAGCAGTGAATTTGACTTACAGCACCTGTAAAATTAAAGACAAGTTATACACTTCCAATATACAGTGGAACTGAATATACATTTCCAAAACATCAAGTCCTACAGCTCTGTATCTGACTCCAGCTTTGTTGCCAGCAACACACACTTCTTTCTCTTGGGTTGGCTCCACTCCATGTGCACCACTACCTTTGGTAGAGATCTCACAGATAAGGCATCTCCATAATCTTAGAGTCTCTAATGCCAAGCAGGTGTCACCTTCACAGTCATGCAATGACTTCTCAGAGCCTCTTGGCCTCTCAGAACCTCTTTACACAGGAAGTACTTTGGAATCCAATGTCTGGCCTTCAGAGCAATCTGAAACCAAAGAGGAAGAATTTTTGACCACCCTCACTCTAGTAACTTTTATTACTCTATAGTCAGCACCATGTGAATGGCACTGCCAAATTTTGTTGCCAACATGGGATGGACCTTGGACCTCTTCATCCACAATGCCTGTAGCTTTGTCTTTTCAGTTCTCTTTTAATTGTTAAAGTACAAATATGGAGACATCCCTCCCCTGAATGACTCTAATCTCCTTATCAATGAAACACTCTCTTCTAACACACACATTAAATGCCACATTAAACTTCCCAAGTATATATTTTTAAATTTCCTTCCACTCTTTTTCATTGTATATTTACATAACATTAATCATTACTAGCCATGCCACAGACTTGAAAACAAAGAGGCAGACTATGAGACTAGGCTATCTATGAAGTTGCCAATATCTGCCCTCATTGATGTGCTCCTGTAGCATCACTGCACCGCCCTAAACCTCTGCAACCAATGCCACCATCTGAGGCCAACTACTCAAGTATTTGGAGCCTTTGTGGGACTTCTCATTTAAACCAGCATACTTTCCCAGAATAACATGATTAAGTCCACTGCAGTAGTATCCCACATTCCTGGCACAAACTTGTGATGGCTAATCTTGATTAATGACTGGATGGTATGGAATAAACTGATATTCAAACTCATGGGTGCTCCTATGAGGAATTTTCTTAATTTGATTATTTCAAGGCTAAAGACCCACTCTAAATGTGGGTGCCACCTTTTGATGGCAACCCACAAAAAAGGACATGGGCGTAGGAAACTTGATTTTTTTTGCATACTCGTCTTCACTCTTGCTGGTGAGTTTATTTCTTCTGTGGCTGTGACATTCCTTAACTGATATTAGAAGCAACTCTCTTGGGTCTCAATGTAGACATTGGAGTGCTAGCAGTCATTTTAATGGAAAAACAGATAAGATATCCACATGTAGAAGAATAAAACTAAATCCCTATCTCTCATCTTACATAAAAGTCAATTTTAAATGAATTAAAGACCTTAATCAAGACCAGAAACTCTGGAACTGTTTGAGGTAAAAAGGAAATTGATTCAAGATGCACAGGCATAGCCATTCTGAAGAAGACTATAATTACTCGGGAATTAATGGCAAGAAATGTCAAACAGAATTTCATGAAATTTAAAAGTATTCAATGAAGAGAAAAGGAAATTGAAGAGACAGGATACAGAATGGAAGAAAATTCTTTGAATCTTTGTTAATCAACCATCAGACAGAGAGTTGCTATCTGTTGCACAAAGAGTATGAAAACACCTTGAAAACAAGAGATAAAAAAATCAAAATAATGAATGAGAATGAAATAGACATTGTCGAAAATATGAAGTATAATAAAAAGTGAAAAATGTTCAGCATCACTGTCCAACAGAAAAATGAAATTTATAACTGTGATGAGATTCTGTCTCACCCCAATCATGGAAACAAACAAAAGGGAAAGGTGGCGAGTCCGAGAATCCTCATCTACTGGCGGTGGGAAAAATCTTGTAAGTAAATTAATTTTATTTGAGAAGACAAACGCTGATGCTTCCTTTTATTTTTGGATCAAAGCCCTGAGATTATATATATATATATACAGGTGTATATCATGAAGTGGGAGCAAGCTGGTTGGGGCAACAAAGGGAATAATTGGAGGAGGGAGAGAAAGTAGAGGTATGGAGAAGAAAATCCTCAAAATTTGTTATATAGTTTAATGTAATTGCACCTAGGAAACATAGTACCTTGTACAATCATCTTATGCTAATTAAAAATATTGTTTAAAAGTTAGAAAACTCCAGAGCCTGTTGTTTCAAATGTGCAACCACTGCTACTCAGGAGCCTGACAGGAGAATCCTTTCCAAGTGTGAATCCTTCATGAGCTACAGAACAAACCAACCTCAACAGCTTAGCTTGATCCTTCATCAAAACAAAAACAACAAGAAAAAACAAAACAAAAAACTTCAGTGACAAGACTGGACTCCCTCATTTGCAGTTGCTGATCAGAGAGATACAAGAGATCCTCAAAAAATGCTGACAATTTGCATTTCACTTGGCTACTCACCCGAACTGAAGTGTAAGACCCTGTCTCTGGACACAGTACATACCTGAGTCATAGAACAAACAAGGAAAAGGCAAGGCATTGATCTAGAAGCTATAACTCTGCTGACTAGGTTTTATAGTACTAGATGTTGCTGTTCATGGTACTGGCTGAGAAAGGTAATCATCACTGGGAATCCTGGTAGCTTGTTAAATTGAACACACTGGTGCAATAGTGGCACAAATACCGTAGTAGTATCCAACTACTTTCTAATTGAATTAAAGGTCCACTTTATAAAATGGAGTCCATACCTGACACTGACATCAGGGTCAAGAACCTGTGATTAGGCAAGTCACAGACCATACGAGAGAACATAATGCTATCATTATTCTGTAAATAAACACAATTATAAACTGAGTCATAATTACATATTTCTATATTCATAGATTAATGTATCTCTCGACTCTCTCAGGAGTTCTTCTTGCAGAAGATTGTGATTAATACAGGATCACACTACTGGCCAATGTGAAAACAATTAGGGATTTCAGAGTACTCAGCCCTAAACAGGATCCCTGAATTGCATCCTCTCCACCCAAGGCTCAGGGATCATTAGTGTAGAAGAGTTGTAAGATTTTAAGAACCTGGGTGGTAGATGAATACAAAAAAGCTTTGTGTTCTGGACACCATAGGTTAGTTGCACAGAGGACAACATGTGCAAGACCTGTGTAACTCAAACTCAATAAATACTAAGCATGGATTGGGAAAGCCCCAGTCCTACATGAATATCTACTGTCAATTGATAGGTTCTAGGAGGAGAGTCTGTTTTTGTACTGGTGTGGCACCTGGCAGGTTAACCAGACTCCCAAAGATAGAACCACACCCAAGATTACTTGAGAAACACTGATTAGATTTAATAGGCATTTAAAATAATAATAATAATAGAGTTTGTGAAGTGGGGTGGAATTAGTGAAGTGGGGATGGAGACAGGGGAGAGGATCTAACTATGATCAAAATATATTATATGAAATTTTCAAAACAATAAAAATATTTAAAAATAATAAATGATTAGAAAGAAATTTTAAAAAGTCTGAACTTTAACTTTAGTAGTGGAGCACTTCCAAATAATCAGTATCTAAACTCTGCTATCAATACAAAGAAATACCTCCTAAAAATTAAGCTGGAAAAATCAATAAGAAATCTAGAAGACACAGACAACTGAAAAAGTACAGGTGGTAGCATGCAGCAAGGTTGAAATAGTAATGTTATTCATAGTGCTATAAGCCCTTCTAAAAATCCAGGTCTGGAAGGGTGTAACACCAGGCAGAAGATTTATTACTGATGTTTAATTAAAATGACCAATCAGTAAACTTCCTACTAAACATCTATGTTTTAACCATTAACAAAAGTTTATCTCAATTTAATTAAAAGTCTCACTGTCCAAAAACAACAACCACAAAACAAACAAACAAACAATAAAAAACAGAAGTAAATGCAGAAATTTATGATTGTTCAGGAAGCCCCAGACCTAAACAAGACATGTATATAATATACCACCCTTTCTAAGGATCCCTTCTAAGGCTCAAGAATCATTACAGAAGAGTGGGTGGGAAGTTTGGAAGGCCAAGAAGATAGGGTGATGTGTTACATGTAAACCCTTTTCCTGGACTCAATATAACTATTAAATTATTAGTTCACAAGAACTGTAGTTGTCTCTACAAGACCCATTGTAGATGGGCCCTATCACCAATAAGTCAAAGAAGGAGGAATTTTTCATGGGGCTCTTCTCTTAATTCTACACTATTGGCTACTGTTAGACTCTTTTAAAGGAGGAACTACTCTATTTAGATGTGTAACCATTGCTGAGCCTACGAGTGGCTCCAATGTATAACTCCAAATCCACACACAGATATCCCTGATAAATCTCAGTGGGTCACAAAACAAAATGAAAATGGAAGTGGAATTTCTGAGAAAGATGGCAAGTTCACATAAATAGTAGGAAAATGAGTGTTGAGAGTGATCCATATGTATTCCACATGTAGGAAATAATATAAAAATAAATTTCTGTAATAAAAATTGTATCTGTCCTACAAAGAACAGCTTAGGATCAGGTAACTTCACTGCCAAATTCTAGACGTGTGAAGGATGGTCTATTACCAATACTTCTCAAACTGCTGCACAAAATAGAAAGAGAGGAAACACTACCCAACTCAATATTAAAAGCCAGGATGACACAGATACCAGGATAACCCTGATACCAAAACAATATAAAGGCACACATACAAAACAAAAAACTATAAACCAATGTCTCTAATGAGTATTTGTATTAGTCAGTGTTCTCTAGAGGAACACACCAGGTAAATGAGTATAAATCAAGAGCGAATATTTTCAGGTTGACTTACAGAACAACAGGATAAATTTTGTGTGTCCAAAAACACGGGAATTTTTTAGATTGACTTACAGAACAAAATACCATTTGGGTATTTAAACCAGTTATATTTGTGATGGAGAGAGTGATAACTTGAAAGCTGCTTAGTACACGAGACAGGGTGCCTCAGCAATCTGATTCTGGCACTGAAGTCCTAGAGGATTATTAGAGACATATTGGTCTTCTGTTGACAGTGGGAGTGGAAGAAGCTGGGTTCTGATGACAGCAAAGGATGGTTAGTCTACAGTTATAACAAATCATTAAGTGTCAGTTCAATGCTTTGTCCATAACAGTAATAGTCTGTCTCCTATGTCCTGAGACCTATGTAGCCACAGGTTCCTAGGCTTGATAGCTGTATCAGGTATGGGTTACTTCTAATGAAGCATAATTAAAATCCAATCAGAAAGTGGTTGGCTACTCATATGACATTCATTGCACCAATGGGTGTGAACTTTCCAAACCAGTAGTTATTACAGCTGACAGAATTCCAAGCTCCTCAAGGTTAGCAATTACTTTTCTCTTCTGGTAATATGCAGATCACATTCCACCACTATGAAAGGTAGCCATTACAGTTGACGCTTTGAGGTTAGTAAAAGTTTAATTTCTCCTTGTTTGTTCTACAACTCATTTATGTGATGTCTTTAGCAATAGAATCTTACCATGAAGTTCTGGTGGGTAACAAAAAAAGGAGGCAATGGAAAGTGTTGTTTGAGGACCGAAGGGGCCTCTGATCTACAGTTTAAAGTAGGGAATTCATTCCCAGTGTGAACGTTTTATTTACTACACCATGGTGTCTGTTCTCCTGCTATAGGGTAACTATTGAAATTCTTTATATAGTATATGTGTATCCTTGAAGAAACTTATGTAATGGCAAGTTTTTTTACCATTATGGAAGTTTCCATACAACAGTTTCTAAAGGCCTTTGGTGTGGTTAGCTTTCCCCATATGTCTTCCTCTGCTTTTCCTCCCATTTGCCACCCCATTTAACCCTTCCTATTCCATTCCTCCTCTTTCCCCTTCATATCACTGCATTCAATCTCCTCTCCCCTGAAGCCTATCTACCCTCATGACCACTTACTAATTTCCTAACCTCTAAAGGTTTTTTAATTGAACCAGGTCTATCTAAAGAGTCCAAGCTAGCATCTACTTAGAGAGCATGCGAGTTTGTCTTTCTCGGTTGGAGTTACCTCACTGAGGATGATTGTGTCTAGTTCCATCCATTTGCAAATTTCATAATTTAATATTTCTTAGAATACGAATAATATTTCATTGTGTAAATGGATCATACTTTCGTTAGCTATTCAACAACTGATGAACATATAGCTTGTTTCCATTTCCTAGACATTTTAAATAGTGTAGTCATGAACATGGATGAACAGGTATCTATGTAGTAGGATATAGATTCATTGTATATCATATTTTGAGACATTTCTGTTTAGTTCCTTGTTCAAAGTTTAATTTGTTTGTTTTTATTTTGATATTTAAAATATTGTGAATTCTTTTCATATTCCTAATAATAATATTGTATCAGAGGGGTAGCTGAAAGGATTTTCCTTTCCATTCTTTAGATTTCCTCTTCACTTGAATGATGGTGACCTTTGCTGTAAAGAAGGTTTTAGTTATATGAGATTCCATTTGTTAAGTGTTAGATTTACTGTCTATACGAGTCCTGTTGATAGAGTCATTTCCTGTGCCATTAAGTTCCAATGCATTCCCTACTATCAGATTCAGTGTATCAGGTCTTAAGTTGAGATCTTTGATCCATTTCTATTTGGCTTTTGTTCAGGGTGAGAGACAAGGACATAGTTTCATTCTTTTACATTTATGTACCCATATTGACGAGCACCATTTTTTGAACAAGCTGTTTTTTTTTTCCCCAACATGTAATTTTGTCCACTTTGTCAAAAATAAAGTGGCTGTAAGATGGTATACTTAAATCTGGGTCCTCAGTTCAGCTCCAGTGGCCAATGCAACTGTTTTTATGTTAATGCTATGCTGTTTTTATTACTACAGTTCTGTAGTGTTCGTTGATATCAGGGTCTGTAGTGGCTCCAGAAACTCTTTTAAAGGTGTTTTTTCTCTCATGGATCTGGTTTTGTGTGTGAGTGTCTATGTGTGTGTGTGTATGTGTGTGTTTCTATATGAAATGTCAGTTTTATTCTGATTTCTGTGAAGAATTACATTTACATTTTAATTTTAAAGGTATTGAATTCAATTGGTAGATTACTTTTGGTAGGCTGACCATTTTCAAAATATTGATCCTACTAATCTATGAGCATGGGCTATCTGTCCATTTTCTGTTATCTTCTTCACTTCTTGTTTTTAATGACTTAAGATTTTCATTAAACAGGCCTTTCACTTCCTTGGTTAGATTTATTACATGATATTTTATGGGTTTTGAGACTGCTGTGAATTTGCTTAGTTTCATTCTAATTATGTTTGTTGGCATTGTATTGAAAGACTACTGGGTTTTGTTGTTAATTTTGTATCCTGCTATTTGATGAACATACTTATCAACTATACGAATGTTTTGTTTGAGACTTTGATGTTTTTTGTGTATATTATCATAGTATTTGCAAATAGGAATTCTTTTGTTTCTTTCTTTCTAATATTTTTTTCCTTTTCATCTCCTTTCTTAATATTATTTCTCTTGCATGATATTTAATAGGAATGAAAAGAGTAAACATCAATTTCTCATTTAGTGTAAATATTTTTGAATTGTTTCCACATTTAGTATACTGCTTTCTGTGGGCCTACTCTACATTGCCTTTATTATGTTGCTATATGACTGATCTATCCCTAGATTCTCCATGACCTTCATTCTGAAGAGATGTTGAATTTTCTCTTAAGTCTTTTGTATAAATGAGATGATCATGGATTGTTGTTTATGCATCTATTTAGTGGATTATATTTTTTGATTTTCATATGTTGAGCTGTCACTGAATCTCTTGGATGAATCCAACTTGGTGATAGTGGATAATCTCTTTGATGTGATCTTGCATTTGGATTTAAAATATTTTATTGAGAATTTTGCACTTATGTTCATCAGAGAAATTGCCTTATAATTTTCTGTTTTGTTGTGTTTTTGTCTTCTTTTGGTATTAGGGTAATACTAGCTTGAGTAAAAGAATTTGGAAGTGTTCCAAATTCCTGTTATATTGATTGTTAGAGGAATATTGGTATTAGATCTTTTTTAAAGGTCTGATAAAATTCTGTGCTGTATCCATCTTGTCCTGAGTTTTGTCAATTGGGAGATTTTTAATTACTGCTTCTATCTCATTAGTTGTTATGGGTCTATTTCAATTATTTAACCTAGTCTTAGTTTAATTTTATTCTCATACATATTATGCAATTTATCTTTTTCGATTAGTTTTTCCAATTTAGTAGAATAAAAGCTATTAAAATATGTTGTAATGATTCTGATTTTCCTCATTATCTACTATAATGCTTCTGCTTCCATTTTTAGCTCTGATTTTATTAATTTGGGTCATTTTTGTCTTTCCTTCTTTGTCTAAACATTTATCAATATTGTTCATCTTTTCTAAAAACAAATACTTCATTTCATTTATTTTTGTTGATATTTTAAATTTTTCTTTACCTTTAATTTATACCTGATTTTGATTATCTTTTCTCATCTATCCTTTTGGGGTATTGATTGTTCTTGTTATTCTAAGGTCTTCAGTTGAAGCATTAAATTATTAATGTGAAAATATTTTATTTTCACTTCTAGGCACTCTGTGCTATAAACTTTTTTAAGGACTGCCTTCATTGGGTTCCATAGATTTTTGTATGTTGTGTTTCATTTTCTTTCAGTTCTGGAAATGTTTTATTTTCTTCTTTTTACTTCCTTGGCATAATTTTTATTCACTTGTGTCTTTTTTATTTTCCTTGAGTTTGTGCATTTTCCCATTTCTATTGTGGTTGATATCCAGCAGTATTCATTTTTGTTCAGGTAGATTATGTTACTTCCATTCTCTTAAATATTTGACACTTTGTGTTCTAACAAGTGGTTGATTTCAGAGAATGCTTGATGGACTGCTGTGAGGAAAGTGTCTTCCTTGGTTTTTCTGGTGCAGTGTTCTGTAAATGCCTGTTAGGCACATTTGATTTATGATGCCATTTAGCTCCTGGATTACTGTTTTTGGGTTTTCTTTAGATGATCTCTCTGCTGGTGAGACTGGAGTATTTAAATCACCCATTTTAACTGTGTTAGTGTCAATATGTTATTTTTTGATTTAAGAGTTTTTTGTTTTGTTTCTTAATGAAATTGGATGCATCTGCATTTGGTGCATATAGGTTTAGGATTCTTATATTATCTTGTTTTTTTTTCCTTTAATAAGTATGAAATGTCCTTCCCTTTGACCTTGAATAATTTTTATTTGAACTTTGTTTTGTCAGCTAGAATAGCTACATTTGTTTGTTTTGTAGTTACATTTTCTTGGTTTAGTTTTTCCCATCCTTTTAATTTTGGTGGAATTAATCATTGATGGAGAGCTTTCTTGGATGGACCACAAAAGTGGATCCTGTTTCCTGATCTAATTATTTAGTATGTGCCCTTTAATTGGGGAATTTATACCCCAATAAAGAAACTTGTTACTGGCCATTTTTTATTAATGTCTTTTATTTTGTTGTGGTGGTAGTTTCTTTTGGGCTCTTTTGGTTATCTATTCTAAAATTGCTTATTTATTTATTGTGATTTCTTAGGTGTGTTCAGTAGTCCATAGTGAAATATTTCTTCTTTTTACCTTTGAAGAGTTGACTGAGTGAATATGAATTCCTTAATCTGTTTTTATAGTGGAATGTTTTCCTTTCATCTTCTAATACAATGGATAATATTGCTGAGTATAATAGCCTGGTTTAATATCTGTGGCCTTTTAGAATTTGTACAAAATCAGTCCATGCTCTCCTGTATTTCAAAACCTTCATTGAAAAGTCATTTGTTATTCTTGTAGGCCTGCCTTTTTATGTGATTTTTTTCTCATGTAGCCTCGAGCATCCTTTCTATATTTGACATATTTACTGTTTTCATTGTTGTCTGATATAAGGATTGTCTTTGTTCATTCTATCAATTTGGTTTTCTGCATACCTCTTGGACCTTGATAGTCACTTCCTTTTATGATTTGGGAAGTCTTCTATGATTTTGTTGAAAATATTTTATGTGCCTTTGATCTGTGTTTCTTCTGATTCTTCTATGCCTATGATTTGTGGAATTTTTGGCATTTTTATAAAGAGCTTCCTATGTAGAAAAGGCTGTCCTTGATGACAGAGATCCATCTGCTTCTGCCTCTGGAGTGCTGGGGTTAAAGGGGTGCCTCATGATTCCCACCTAGATTTGTCTTTTTATATCATCCCATTATACTTGTGTGTATCCTACACACATTCTGTTCCTGATGATTTTTGGATTTAACCTTATCTTTGACTGAGTAATACAATCATCTACTATATCTTCTAGGCTTGATACTTTCTATTCCATATGATCCACTCCATTGGTGAAGGTTTTCAATGAGATTTTTATTTCACCAATTTTATGTTTTATTTCAGGTTGGCTTTTGTTGAGAAATAATTTTTAATTATTAAACTATAATTTTCATATACATTGGACTTTTTTATTTCTTTCAGTTGTTTGTGTTTTCATGGTATTTATCCTGGAATTTATGTATGCTCTCTTTGAGTTCTTTGAAATGTAGTTGCTACTTTTAAATCATTGTCTTGTGCTTCAAGTACATTTTTCTTTAGAGGGGACTTTGAAGTGGGTATACTGATTTCTTGAGGTGATGAATTGGTTATTAGTATTGTTTATGTTTTTGTAATAGGACCTACACATCTGGAGTAAGGTACTTGGTGGTTTTTCCTACTATTTCTATCTTGTTTTACTTTTGTTGAGTAGGTATTTGGATCTTTGCTTGCTGTAACCGCAGTGTGTCAGGATGTGGATGAGCTGAATTGTGTTTAGTGATTAATCTTGTGAATAATTCTTTGTTGATGTGTCTATGGGGTGTCAGCTCTGCTGCTCACACAGCTGAGAATATGTGAAATTCAGAACCCAGATTCTTACTGCCAACCTGAAGTCTGTGGAAAGCTCTCAGTTCTGCAGGTGGTCTATAGATGGCAGGATTTTCAGTCACAGTAGGAGTGAAAATTGCTCCCTGTGGCCTAAGGGAAGGTTGCTACACCTATCTCATTCAGAGGTAGGTTGGGTAGAGCCAGGTTGGAAGTTAAGGTCTAGGGACTTCTTATAGAATCAGGTTTGAATGGTGTGTGGTAGTGTTGAGGCACCGAAGACAGGACCTAGGTGTGACTATCTGGCAGAGGGAAGGCTTCTTAGGATGCCTATCAGGATTGGGTTTATACTAATATATACCTGGAAGTAAATCAGAACTGGCATCTGGGTTTTGGAATGATGGAAAGTGGGTGAGGGCAGCCTACCTGGGTCTCCAGTCCCTGTGGGGTGACTGGAGAGTCTTTGCTGAAGCCAGCTGGGGTTGAGGGAATCCCAAAGTAAGGGAGAGCAGTAAGAAAAAGGTAGGAAATCCCTGGCAAGGGGTAAGTGCTGTTTTTCAGAGTGATAGCAGAGGTCAGAAATCTCGGTCCTGGGTGCCAGATGGGGTCACTGAAGAGTCCTTAGTGTGCAAGTGGCTGGGGTCAAATGTATCTCAGAGGCTGGGTGGTTGTTTTTGTTCATTTTTTTTTTATTAAGACATTGTCTCCCTATAGCCCCAGCTGGCCTGGAACTCACTATGTAGACCAGGCTGATCTTGATCTGAACTTTTGGTCTTGTTCTCAGAGAAATTTGCTTGCTTTTGCATCCCAAGTGCAAGAAAGAAAAAGCATGAGAAATTATGCCCAAATTGGGTAATTATTAAAAAGTTTGAACTGTAAAACATTTAACCAAATACTCCATTGCTAGATACTTACCTAAAGGCAATGAAATTACATGTCTTTGAAAACATTTGTATATAATATTTATTTCAATATAAGTTTAAATAAGCATAATACATATTAAAAATACAAATGTCCTTCAAAAGTTGCAGAACATAGTTTAAAAATTGCAGTACTGTAGTATTATTCAGTAGTAAATGAGACTTAAACATCAGTGCACTCAACAACATAGACTGAAATCACAGTAAATATTTTTAAATAAGTCTATCATAGAATACCAAGTGGCATCAGCAACATGGAAGACTAGAAAATCTAGGTTTTTCCTCTGGGGTCCACTCTATCCCAGTCATGGGGCCAAGCAGATAGACAGACTTAGGAGTCTGGCAAGTAAATGACTTTCCCAATATAGTTCATTAGTTCATAGTCATTCCACAGAACTGTATTAATCATTTTGAGGCAAACATACCTGCAAGAGAAAGCCATGCAACAATAGTAATGGACAGGCTTCATTTTTGTGATGAATGTCTTTAATTCTGGATTTTTCTAATTTGTGATTAGATATATAAAAAGAATTAAGTTGAAAGAGACGAGAACCATATGAAGGAATTAATGGCTGGTGACTTTTCTGAAGGGTTCCAAGTAGCTATTTCCTTATTGTCCCTCAAGTTTCAGTCTCATTGCTAAGACCTAGCAGGGGAAACAGACATCTAGGTCTTATTTCCAAATAAAAAGAAAGAAAAAGTCAGTTGTTCTCTAGAAAATGTACTTGAATTCTTTTTTTTTATTTTTTTCTATTTTATGTGTATGAGTGTATTGCCCGCTTGTATGTATGTGCACCCACGTTGTGCACCACCTGAGGAGGTCAGAAGAGGGTGTTGGATACCCTGGAACTAGAGTTATGGATGGTAGATAGCTGGTCCTCTGCAAGTGCAGGTGGTGCTCTTAACTGCTGTGCCATCTCTCCAGTGCTTCTACTTGCATTCTTAAAATCATGGAATATTAAGATCTAAGACTGAGAGAAAAAAATGATACTTTGATTTAACCTATAAACATTTGCATTTTAAACACTAATATATTATTTTAATAAAGGTATTACTTCCCTATTTTAAGTCAATATTTATTTTCTTTATGGATATATCAGGGCTTATTGGGAACTCAGGTTTTGCAATTATTAACTGCACAGGTAGTTTTGATCTGATTCTACAAAGAGATACTCCATTCCATCCGTGTATACAGAGAACCAACCTAAACATAAAGGGAAATGAAAGTATCATCAAGTTCATGAACTGTGTTTAAAAATAAAATCAGCAAAAACATACCAATCAAATGCTCTAATTGGTTGGAGTCATAAAGTTTTGGCAAATACTTGAGAAAGTTAAAGCATGTAAAACTATGTCTAAGGAAACCACATGGGTGGAAAGTTTCCAAACCCCAGTGGAGACAATGCTTCAGGTCCATGACCTCTCACAAGAACCTCTTTAAAGTCCAGCTGAAAATCGAAGAGGAAACTTTTTGCCTCCATTTTCCTGAGACCATGTTGAAGAAAGCACTTGAGAAGCCATGGGGACCTTCCCTACTTCAGCTGCCAGAGATGCTCTTCCTGCATCGTTTGAATGTAGAAGATTTGGACATGAACATCACATATTAGCTAACACTGAATGGAACTGTTTGCACAAGGAAAGATCCCTGTTCTAGATTTTAAAAGAACAAATAAATGGTGAGATTTGTGATTCGCATTTCTGTATTTTCTAGAAGTGCTACATATTGTTGACTGCTTAACCTGTGTGGATATTGTAGCATGATGACACGTTTAATATAGTGAATCAGTCTGTCTATGCACATTTGATCCAGTGTCACAAATTTTCTGGCTTAGAGTAGCACCATCTTTCTTAACATTATAACATTGCCAACTATAGGCATGTAGCAACAATGAACATCTTTGGTGTCTACAGTTCAGCCCTTGAAATGTGAAAAACTTTTCAGTGCACAACATGCGTTGTAACAAAGTGCATATCTTCCATTAAAATACTATTTAGGGGCTCCTAAGAATTCAAATCAGTCTCCTTTTCATATGAAATCCAGATTACTTGTAAATACATTTAATGCGTTATTATGCACTGGCTATATGGCAGCATTTTTATTCTATGTGAAATATTTCATTCGTAATGAACGTTCTAACATTTTCTCCATCCTGTTGCTTTAGACTAAAATGTAGTATATCCTGGAAGTGTGTAAGTTACAGTGGTAGAGGATTGTGGGAAATTCAAATGATGCATTGCTCTTTACATCAGTTGACATAAAATATCACCATTGTCACACTCTAGCAAAAGGCAAAGGACAGACATTTACGGTGACAAAGTGGCTCATATCACAGACTGGACTCTTCTGACTTAAACTGTAGCCTCTTAGTAGTCCTATGTGCCTTTATTATTACAAATAGCATGCCTTTCCTTCTCAGAAATACTCAAAGATTGCAAGTGACTCAACTTTTGCTCTATTTAGTGCTGCTTATCTTGGATTTGTCTCCTAAAATAATTGAATCATTTAGACGATAGCAAAGTTTTTAAAGGTAAAATATTAATTTCCAGAAATAACAGGAGTGTAAAACTTAAGATAGTCAAGGAAACCAGAGCAAAACTTAGCTGAAGCAACAAAATATGAACTCAGAGGAGTATGTCCTTTGAGGTGACAGACAAGGAATACATTGTTATTTATGTAATTATTAATCTCTCAAATAAATTCAGAAGCATCATTGGCAGGAAATGATGAATGGGGTTTAATCTGTTCCTTCAGTGTACAGTAATCATATATATTTAGGATACTATATTCAAATGTGAGCTATATTTACAGTTTGAAATATGTTTAGTAAGAACTTCTTATAACAACCACCCAAACCGAAGCTCTGTCATTTTCAGGATGTTGAGTACTACAGTTAGTTTTGTTGCTGAAGCTTTAGTCATGAGAATGAGGGAAGGAGGAAAGTAGATAGCCAGACACAATTTCCCTAGATGGCTGCCTGCAGACATGACCCAATACACACATTCAGAAATGTGGCTATTGAAAAAGAAAGACTGAACAATGTTCCTGGAGTAATGTGTCTAGAATAAACTAATAGAATTGGAAAGATAGAATTACAGTAAGGACGTTGGTGGAGAGTTAGTACAAACTAATAATATCTTGTGTGGTGTTTTTTCATAGCAAATTCTAGAAACATTTTTTTCTTCTTAACATTCTAACTTCAATGTAGGTTTCTATTGTAAGACAACTTTCCAAGATAGATAGATATCCTGTATGCATTTTTAAACTTTTACTAATATTATGATCTAACATGAACATAATTCTCAAAACTATGAAATAATTTGAGTCACTCTTAACACAAGATTAACCAAAACATCATTATAATTTTGGAATTCAATTCAGCTGATGGAAGAAGGGTAATTTTATTTCTACATTATGAATACTTTCATTCAAAATGGTAATAATCTTACACTCTATCAGATAAAAGAAATGATGAAAAGAAAAAATTGATTTTATTAGATGATTAGAACACACTAATTTTGTGATGAAACCTCTTGAATTAGTTATACATATATGTAAAAGTTCTGAGAGTTATAAAATGTACAAATAATCCTTAATCATTTAGAAGCTTTGAGTCTTTACAAATACACCATAAGAAAAAAGGTCACACAGGTAAATGAATAAAAATGATGAATAAAAACATTGATCATTCCTGGTCATGGTCAAGGAGGAACTAAAATGTAATATAATTTTATTTCTCCTTCTCATCAATTCAATGTCACTGGGAATTTTTCCTCATTGTAGACATATAACTTCTGAAACACATTTCCTCATAAATCTTTTATGTCTATTCTCTTACCCAATTCTCACAAAATATCTTACCCATAGACAATCTTACTTTACTCATTAACAGAAGTTTGCTGAGGGTTTCTGGAGTTAATTTTTTGATATAATTGTTTGTGTATTTTATACATGTATAAAAAATTTAAAATATTTTAAATCTTAAAATAAATGCCATAGAATGTAAAAGAACATTGATTTGAACACAGGTCTGCCTGGGTGTGAATCCATCTTCCTATTTCATTTTATTGTCTTTCCTGCTTTCGCCATACACTAAGCTGAACTCTCCTGGATTATATATTAATAGTCTTTATCTTTAAATAAATGTTTTATTTGGTACAATGACATTGTAGAATTTGTTTTGTATTACTGGTTTTTAAAAATATAGTATGTAACTCTACATAGATTTCATAGAACAGGAAGAATTTGGTCATATTTAGAACAATGGGAAAATACTAAGCGTAATTAAAGTAAGAAAACCAATATTGACACACACTTATATATTTTTTAACTTCCTTGACAATTTATATTATTCTTGTTAACTTTGTTATTCACAACAATCAATTTATTTTTAAGTGACACAATCCTGATAATTTTTCCCTTAATGTTTAAGAGATAAATAAAAAAATAAGTGTGTTACTCTAACACGCATTAAACATATTATTAGACATATTGATTGCATGTATATTCAAGAGAATAATCATCCTAAATGTGTATGAAAAATAATGTCAAAATTTGCAGTAAAAATATAGCCACAGTCTGTATTCACCATCTGAATCCACATCATTTGACATCCTTCCGTATGGAGATGCCTAAAGACACAGAGGTATTAACTTTTAGAGGCTGATGGAGACTGGTTGGAGGATGAAGAAAAAAGATCCATGCTCCAAAGTCCTTGCTGAAACTGAAAAATCTGCACCTTTGTCTCTGTTCATCCTATGGAAGAAGTTGGATGGGGTATTGAAATTCAGTTAAGACTTCAAATCAAGGCTTTGTTATGAGCTTGAACAGAGTCTGTATCGACCTGTTTCCCAACCAAAACATAAGGATAATAAGACCTAGATCAGACCACTTCCTGGATACTCAATAGCAGAATCAAAGAAATAAAATCATTTTCTCTTGCCCTATAACATTATTTAAATAGTCAAATTAATCATCATGATGACACACTGAAGCTGTCTTTATGAGCTGTCTTTATTTTGTCTTTTTTGTCTTTATGAAAGAAGGTTTCCCTACTGAAGCCCCAGCTGGCCTGGAGCTCACTATGTAGACCAGGCTGGCTTTGATCTCACACAGATCTACTTGTCTCCCTGAGTGCTAGGATTAAAGACCTGTATCACACACCTGTGTTGTCTTTATAATTTTGAAATCACTAATCATTTTTTAATTTTATTTTTTATTGAATTTTGCAATTGTCATACAGTATAATTTGATGCTATTTAGATTCCCTACTCTATCTGCTCCACCCCTTATATATAATACTATAGAATCTGATTTGTGTCTCCAAAGGTCCTTCAGTTTCTGTCCATTCTCTGGGCCCAAATCACTAATTAATTTCAAATGTGCTCAAGAGTTAATCTATATTTTATGTGCTAAATATAAGATTTGGGCTGGGGATGTTGCTTAGTTGATGAATTTGATGCCTAGAGCCCTTGGTTAAGTCCACAGAACGGAATAAACTCAAGTTCATTCTCTCTATACTTACAGAGTAAGTTCGAGGCTAGCCCGGATTACATGAGATTGTGAATTGCAGAAACAAACAGTAGAACTGGTACTTTACCATAGACCTTTTTTTTGTATAAGGAATATATTAATTAATATATTAACAATTCAGAGTTTTAAACATACATTTGAGGAATACTCGTGATTTTCAAGGATATCTTATTTTTATGTCATTTATCTTCTATTTGTAGATAAGGCAATCTCTAGGGTGATATTCAAAGTACTTTTCCTCATACTCAATGATAATAGAAGATGTGATTATGAAATTAGAGCCCTTGCTACAATCAAACTTAGATGTGACTCAGAAAGTTTCTCAATCACTCATTTCCTGAAGCTGATATTAACGAAAAATGACAATCTCTGATTAAAAAGAAAAATGCTTCCCAATCCTACAAGTGGATGCTCCCAATCACCAACTTAGAAAATATGGTAATTTGAGGTATTTAACAACTTTATTCAGTTTTTTCCAGGCCCTTTACTCTATTCAACATATTTCTAATTTTGTGTTTCAGTGATGGCATCAGTGTTTATGAAGCTTGTTTACAGATGTGTATCAATTTGTGCATGAGTACAATATCAAAATATGCCTTGCTACAAATTTTTCTTATAATTGCAGAACCTTCATTTGATAACTTTTTTTTCATCTCCTTTGAAGTCATGAAAAACCAAAGCATAGTAAGTGAGTTCATCCTCCTGGGACTTTCCCAGGATCCTAAAGTCCAGAAGATAGTATTTGTTGTATTTTTATTGGTCTACATTGCAACCATTTGGAGCAACATGCTGATTGTGGTGACCATCGTCTGCAGCCCTGCACTGCTGGGCTCCCCCATGTACTTCTTCTTGGCATTCCTGTCCTTCCTGGATGCATGCTTCTCCTCTGTCATTGTCCCAAAGACAATTGAAGACTCCCTCCTTGAGAAAAAGACTATCACCTTTAAAGGCTGCATGATACAAATCTTTGCTGAACATTTTCTGGCTGGGGCAGAGGTGATTGTCCTCACAGCCATGGCCTATGACCGCTACGTGGCCATTTGCAAGCCCTTGCACTACTCTTCCATTATGAACCAGAGGCTGTGTGGCACTCTGGTGGGAGTGGCCTGGTCAGGGGGCTTCTTGCACTCCATCATACAGATTCTCTTCACGTTTCAGCTGCCCTTCTGTGGAGCAAATGTCATTGATCACATCATGTGTGACTTGTTCCCTTTACTGAAGCTTGCCTGCACTGACACACACATTTTTCGTCTTTTAGTGTTTGCCAATAGTGGGTCTATCTGCATCATAATCTTCTCCTTGTTGCTTGTCTCCTATGGCACCATCTTGTATTCGCTGAGAACTCACAGTTCTGAAGGGCGGTGTAAAGCCCTCTCCACCTGCGGATCCCACATTGCTGTTGTGGTTTTGTTCTTCATCCCATGTATATTTATGTATGCTCGACCTCCATCTGCTTTCTCGTTTGATAAAATTGTGGCAATATTTTGTACCATGCTCACTCCTTTACTCAATCCTTTGATATACACTTTAAGAAATGAGGACATGAAAAATGCCATAAAAAATGTATTGAAGAGATTGATGATGTGTTCTGGTAAAAAATAAAATATTTAAAGAGGACTTTCTCAGAAACAGAATTTTAGAGGAAAAAGAACAGTCTTAAATACCTTTTGTTAGTGAAGATGTTCATTGAAAGATAAACCAATGAAATAAAATATTTATTGACATTGGTGGTCAGTAAGTGTTTCAAAACCTGAATATTCTCAGTCTTAAATTTAAATTTTAGCTATACCATGCACTAATGAAAAAGGCTGCAAAAAGTTGTATTATGTATTATTTAGAAGATAATAAGCAAAGAAAAAGAATGCAATGCCTTGTGACCTATTAAATTATCATCGCTCTATGTTTTGCAAATCTTAGAGATTAGGAAAAAAAAAATTAAAGTACTTCAAACAAAAACAAAGTAGATTTAGGGCACTAACATCACTGGATTGTTGAACAAAAGAGACCCAGGTAAAGTCTAGAGCAGACCATTCACAGGATTGAAACTATAGGTATTAGTGTAGCAATCGACTCTATCATTTGGTTAATTTGTTACCATTGGCTACAGAATTTACTTCTCCAATGTTGGGAGGTGGAATCTGAGTGATTCAGATCTGTCTTTGGATGCATTCTTCTTAGAGAAGGTGACCTCACCATACCAGCTAGCTATTGGAGAGAAAGAGGAGGAAGGCCTCACAGGAAAATAGCAATAACCATCTCAGAGTATGATAAAAGCGAATCTTGAGAAACCATGATATCATCAATGCCATTGCCAAACCTGCAGAGGTCGTGCAAATGTTTCCTCTGAAGAGAATCAAAGCCACAGACATCTAATAACATGAATGTTTCAAAAAGCAGTTACACTTCAATTCACTAAATGAGTGGAATTTTAATTAATTAATTAAAAATAATGATTGGAATTAATTAATTCTTATTCAAGAGATTTATCCAATGTATTTTGATTTTATCTTCCCTCCCCAACTCTTCCCAGATATAGGTCCACATTCCTACTCAACTTCCTCTTCCTTCCCCTCCTTCTCCTCCTCTCCTGCCTCTACCTTCTCTTCTACCCTCTCCTTTCTCCTTCTCCTCCTCCTCCTTCTCTTCCTCCTCCTGCTCTTCCTCCTCCTCCTTCATCTTTTCTCCTTTCCCATCAAGTTCAATCTGTGTTGCCCAAATATTCTTGAATGTGAAACCAGCCCTGGAGTATGATCAACCTACAAGGACCCACACCCTTAGAGAAAGCTGACTCTTCCTCACCAAGCAGCTGCAGTACACCAATAGCTCCTTAGTAATGGGTGGGACTTCATGCTTACCTTTGGTCTGGCTTGAGCTAGGATGGGCCTTGTGCATTATGTCACAATTGTTGTGAGTTCCAGTGTGTCATTTGCTTTCTGTCTGAAAAACACTATATCCTTGTAGTGATTCAACATTTCTGGCTCTTACAATTTCTCTGCCTCCTCCTTGGAAAGCTTTTAGCTTTGGGGAGGGATGTAATTGGAACTTTATACTCCAGTGAAAATATTTCTATTTGAACTATAATACAAAGCAGCGATTATTTAATTATTTAGACACAATTTTTCAGTCTCATTGTTCTGTTTTGTTAGTAAATATCTTTTGGGAAAAAAAATGAAATAATTTATCCCAAAAAATCATTAATAAAATGTCTACCAGTTATTTTAACCAAGTAGTAAATAACAGCTTCCTTCTTTAACTTATCTTCCATATGAATATCAAATTATACCATTATATCATATTAGATTTTTCCTTATTTTTTATATTGACTTTTGTCTGAGGATGGTGAAGTGACTTCAGAGATTTTAGTTGTTAAGCAAGCATGCAGCATTGTATCACTGAATAATGCTGCTGTAGTCCTTGAATTTATTGAAAATATTTTCAGGAAAAATATAGCCATTTTTAAACTTGGGATTTTGTGTGTGTGTGTGTTTGTGTGTGTGTTGTATGCACATACACAAGCCTTTGGAGAGTGGAGCAGGATGCCAAGTGTCTTCTACTGCCCTTTCCATTATTGCCTTGACACAGCGCCTCTCACTGAACCAGAAACTTGATTATTTGGCAAGATTGTTTAGCCATGGAACTCCTAGAATTCTCCTGTCTCTGCCCCCAAATGATAGGCATACCATGCCCAGATTATTTTATGCTGGGATTTGTACTCATGTCTTCATACTTCCACAGCAAATGTTCTTACCCACTGAGCAATCTCTCAGACCTCTAAATTGGAGATTTAAAAAAAAAATGCTTCCATATATCTGAAAGTAATCAATATTGGTGTTGATGTCTAAGTAGAAAAATGAAATGGTTCCATAACTGTAGGTTGTCTGGGAGATATGTGTATAATTTTGCAACATTAAATAAAAAGTAAATTAATGTTAAAAAATTAAATGAACATTAAAAAGTCCTATTTGAAAGAAATTTTTAATGGATTGATTGAGGACTGTGTTATGTTAATCTTGAGCCAGTGTTCTTAATCACTGAGCCATCTCCCTAGTCCCTGAATTAAAAAAAAATCTTAAAAATTCATGAGACTACTAAGTAATTTTTATTCTAATAACATACTAAATTGTACTCATCAGTATCATCAAGATTAATACAAAATCAGTTTTTAAATCTTGATAGTACATTAGTATATTTTTATGGCCATATGTGTGACTTGTATGTGAGTGTCTGTGGTCCTGGGTATTGCATGGAGAAACTTGGACATGGTAGCCTGCACTGGAGTTGTATCCCTGTATGTAATAGTAACACTTTGCAGAATGAGAAACTAGTTAATGTGTCTAAGTTCCCCAAAACACATATAACTAAGACTCAATTTCATTCTATATGTTTGAATCCTTAACTGGGCTGAGTGGTACTATGCCTTTGAAAGCTTAGTTGGATTGAATGTTTGGTAAATAATCTAACAAGCATACTTTAGGGAAAAAATCAAATGGCAGTGGAAAATGTCTGTGACAGCTTTGCCTGAGAATAATTGGCCTGGCAGTTTGCTATGGTACTCTATTAATTTTGTTAAATAGCCCACTTAGCAAATCCTTCAGGGCTGATGACAAAGAAACCTGGGAGGACAACAAAGAGACATGGTGTTTGCTCCTGTGGAGACTGTTAATATATGAGCTTCACTATATACCTATAAATGTTTGATGGAGAGCAATATGTTGACTTCACATATTCTTCCAGGGACTATCTTAGGGTAAAGACTGGCCTTACAAATATTTCTGTTTAGCAGAGTGCATAGTTCTGTTTTAGTTACAAAAAGAGAAGTCTTCTGACAGGATTTCAGTTCCTGTGGTAGAATTTAAATCAAGTCTTCTACGAAGGCCATCTGTGGAGTGGCTCCTCATTCCATAGCCTCTGCCAAAGAAAGCAAGAGTGGATGAATCCAAAGTATGATTTAGGGTAGACAGACTCCATTCCACAGTGTACATGCTGCAGATACAACTGTAACTGATTCACTGTCGAAGAAAACCAGAATTGAAAAGAAGGAAAACACGAGAAGCTCCTTGGAAGAAGCTGTCTCCTTACCTCCAATAGAAAAGGTAAAATTTCAAGCCCAGTTCAACAATTTTAGTTCTCTTATCCTCCATTCATGTCAGCTTTACTTGGTTCTTCCTCCTGTGAAACCCAAAATTACAGAGAAATGATTTCTGTATGGGTGAAAAACTTAAAAAAAAATTAAGCTGCCATATCTTACACCAACCTCTGAGCAGCACAACCGAGACATGAGCTAAATATGTTTCAAGAATGAAGGGATTGGTACTACAGTAGAGGAACACTGCAGGCTTCTTATTTGGAAAGTGAGAAGCCAGGCGAAGATTAGGCATGGACACGCAGAGCAGTGACACAATTAGCACTGAAGCTGCTGAGACTGGGTGCTCTGACACTGAGGAGTCCGTGTTGGTCCAGGACGTATCCTCACCTTGTCTGTTTCACCCTTGTAGAGCCCATGTAAGGATCAATGCAGAGTAGAAAACAAAAGTTCTACATAAGTCCAAAAACACTCATTATAGCTACCTGTTTACCCTTAACCTGTGGGATTGTCCCTGTCTCATCTCTCGATCCCTTTTGCTTCTCTGACTCTTGCTGACAATGACATTATTTTCTCCTTGGTTCTGATTCTTCTAATCATTATAGTTGACAGAAGGGAGAAATGGTTAGAGCATGAAGTGTAAAAGCCTGGGTGCTGGACCTGGGAGTTTTCTGGTATATATGCTAGCAGTTTATTCTATAATGCACAGATTGGAAAACAAACTTGTAACACTAGGTATAGTCATCTGAGTAACTACAGGATATTCAAGCAAAATGAGAGAAGAATGCAGAACAGAGAATATAAGTCAATAAGATGCAGGAGCATTTTTTTTAGTGGAAGGCTATTACAAATAGTTATTTGAGGGCTGGAGAGATGGCTCAGCAGTTAAGAACACTGGTTGTTCTTGCCAAAGACCCGGGTTCAAATCCCAGCACCCACATGGCAGCTAATAGCTGTCCGTAACTCCAGTCCCAAGGGATCCCCCCACGGGCATTGCACGACACAGGTGCACTTACCTACATGCAGGCAATACATGTGTACACATAAAATAAAAATAAATAAATATTTTTTTAAAAAAGAAATAGTTATTTGATGATGGAAATCTGCTTAGGCTTACTTAAGACATGGTTATTTGCACTGGGTGCTCTGTTAAAGGTAAAAATGGAGAGCAGAGATTTGAGAAGAGAAAATCTCATCAGGCTGTGATATATGATACATTCATGGAGAGAACTGCCTGAGGGTATTTCTATGGGCATGAGTGTGAGACAGGGCTGGAGCAGTGACTGAAAGTCACAATATTGCAATCACTATTTTTTATACATGTGCATGTATAATCTACATGTTTAGACATATGATCATTTCATGTCGAGTTTCCACTTTTCCTTTTCAGGTGTTAATAGGAAGGAGCCAAAAGTGGAGAGAGTACACAGAAAATGAAGAGAAAAGAGAATTTCTAAATTTTGGCCCCTGTTTTCAGTTTAGGGACACAGAGAAGACATACCAGTAAAGGCCTTTGGTTGTATTCTTAATGAAGTCTAGGACTGCAAATTTATAATAATGGCAATGGTTAAATTTCTCCTTTTATGAATTAATAGTTCTTACACTGAAAACTGATATCAGTGTGTATACTTGGTATGCATATATATCCATGAATTATATACTTCTCAACTAAATTTTCTGAAACTGTAGACCTTAATGACTATAAAATATTGTCCCCAAGATGCTATATTCCAATTTTTGTGAATATAAAAATAATCTTTTTTAAAGCTGATGAACTATGTTTGATTTTGACACTCCTCCCGAGACAAGTTGAAAACAATAACTTTTAATCCCTCTTGAAGGACATGGCTGGTCAGATGCCACTGAAGAATCATATATGGGGAGCCGGCAGGGTCAAACTGCATTTTGTCAGGACGGTGCTAGATTCGTGTTTTCCACTAATTGTCTAAATGCAAGGAATAGAGTGGCAGGTGTTTAGCAGGAATCCTAGCATCCTGAATCAGGTGATTCTTCATTATGGATAAGCTCATCAAAACCTTCCACACAAAGATCATAGAATTACATAAATAACCCTGAATGATTTTGGTTTTAAATTTCAGGTAGTGAATAAATATTTTCTTTAAACTTTAATTTTATTATGTTTATGTTTGGGTTTATGGAGGGGGCACATGTGTCATGGAGGAATACATGTGGTGGTCAGAGGACATCTTATAGAAATCAGTTCTCTCCTACCAGGTAACTCTCAGGGCTGAATTCAGGTCCACAGGTTTGAGGGCAGGTTTTACCTGAAAAATTATCTCACTACCCCCTGATAAATAAGGGCTAATAAAGAATTCTCTGTTTTATGCCCTCCAATTTTATAATTTGCTAATGAAAATATGTAAAAATTTCAACATCTATCTATCATTAGCTTCTGCCAGGAAGACTGCCTGCATTTCTAAACTTCCCTATGATGTCTTTAGAGTATGGCTAGCTTGGGGTTTTGCATGAATTTCTTTAAATTTCCATGAAAATATGTTTTTCTTTCTCATATCCCAAAGGCTTGTCTTTTTAAATCCAATTTTCATAGCACTAGAAATTACCATAAATGGTTTGTTTCTGTTTTCTCTTCATCACAGTGTTGTCAATGTATTTAGATGCTGTAAATGTTTTGTTCATCAAATTCTTGTATTTATTGAAATTAATAGCCATCACTTCAGTTATGTGACCACCATGACATAGTTATTATGGTACATATGATTGATATAACTTTAGACACTTTGTAAAAATACTTTTCATTTTAAAACAGTATGAAAATATATCACGGAACAGTATGAATATACACCAATAATTCACTTGAAATGATGATTTTATGAATTGGAAGGTATCTTTTGAGTATCCAGGAATAAAAGTAACTAATTCAGACTAATTCAGTTGCACAGAACTATAGAACCACATCTTCTACACACTTTGTTCTTATAGAGGCTGCTCCCTTATACCAACACAATATAGGGAAATTAGTTTATTATTTATATTTTAACATGTGACTAATGTGAGACTCAAGTTTCAGATTACCAGTGGGCTGTGATGTGATGCTTGAGTCTGCACAATAAATTAGCATATTTCATTAACTCTGACTCATTTGGTATTCTCAGAATCTGCTGGGAACTGGGCTCTCTTATTTAAAGTTTTATTTGGTCTCTTTATGTAAAATTAATTTTTTAATGAATATTATATCTCTTAGGTAATTGTTCCTTTGTAGCTGAAGATGATTTCTATTAGTAGTCACTTTTAATATTCACAATGTATTGTCTTAAATAATTATTGTGTTTTATTGCATTTATTTTAAATCTCACCAAATTGTTAAGAAAA
>NW_008332686.1:732602-764903 GCF_000622305.1 Nannospalax galili | reverse complement strand
TCATGTTTTAACCATTCTTTGTAGCAATGATAGATTATTTTCTACCAAAACACTTCTCAGTACAGTTTACTAATTCTTGGTTCTATTAAACATTACTTTATAGTTCTTGGGTAAATTATTCTGATAAGCATTTATTTTAAACATATTTTATCAATACTTGTCCTAATCAAAATGTCAGTTTACCTGAACAACTTATAACAAGAATCTGGTTCATTACTTAAGGTTTTAGTAACCAACTAATATTATATTGTAACCTTTTATTGTATTTAATTTATTTCCTCTTAGAATAGAGCATTGAAGTTGTAAGTTTGACCTTCTCTCATTTGTTTTTTGAGACAATCCATCACTCTGTAACCCTGGCTGACCTAGAATTCACTATGTAGAACAACCTGGCCTCCACTCATAGAGTGCAGCCCGCCTCTGCCTTCTGAATGGTGGATTAAAGGCTATGAAACTGCATTTGGCTGTATGTGTGCTCATACTTGAAAATGTGTGCTTTAAAATAATGCCTATATAGTTACATGAATTAACTAGAGTGTTTTCAATACACACTACTTCAAAAAAATAGGAAACCGTAATGATAATATGAATTTTATGTCTTTATTTCAGTCTATTATCTAATCATTTTCATATGATTAAAATGATCTTAAAATGGAATTTTATACTATTTTGGCATAGAATTGCTATACAAATTTTCGTGGCTTTGATATATTGAGTTCATGTACACATTATATTGAGTAGTAAATGTATTATTTTAGAACACATAGTTAACATATAATAAGACATGTATGTAGGTATGTAAAATATATATCATTTCTTCAGAACACTTAGGATAAGGTAGGGACAGTTTTGTATTCCCTTCTAAACATGTAGTCTAAGTATCCAAACTAGAAGCTCACTTGGTCAAGGAAAGAAAAATATTTTCTGTGTAATTTGTGATATCAGTAAAATGAAAATTTTTGACCAGCTTTCAATTTTTTCATTATTCAACTACAAAAGCCTTGATCTGACTCAAAGAACTTCTAAGGCAATGATGGCTTTTGCCAGAATGAAGTTACCTGTTATAGAATTTTAACGATTCTTAGACCATTTCTTTTCATGAAAAAGGGAGTTAGAAATAACAGAGAATTCAGAAGAGTCAAGGAATTTAGATGGCAGACCACTGATCTCAAAATGTTATTTCTTTCACTGCAGATTAAACATTTGTCAGCTGCCTCGAACCTATAGCCATTGGTATAGTAATGAAAAGCAATGTGTCTGAATTCATTCTGTTTGGGTTGACACAGGATCCCAGAAAACAGAAGGCAATATTTGGAATCTTTTTGATATTTTACATTATGACTTTGTTGGGGAACTTTCTCATTGTGGTGACCATCAAGACAAGCAGGACCCTTGAGAGTCCCATGTACTTTTTCCTCTTCTACCTGTCCTTTGCTGATGCATGCTTCTCTACAACCACAGCACCCAGGTTGATTGTAGATTCCCTCTCCCAGAAGAAGATCATTTCCTACAATGAGTGCATGACACAAGTCTTTGCAGCCCACTTCTTTGGATGCATGGAGATCTTTGTACTCATCTTAATGGCCTTTGATCGCTATGTGGCCATCTGTAAACCTCTGAGATACACCACCATCATGGCTCAGCGTGTGTGTGCTGTGTTAGTGATTGTGGCCTGGGTAGGGTCTTGTATCCATTCTTCAGCACAGATTTTCCTGGCTTTAAGATTGCCCTTTTGTGGCCCAAATGTGATTGACCACTATTTCTGTGATTTGCAGCCATTGTTGAAACTTGCCTGCATGGACACCTATGTGATAAATTTGCTAGTTGTGTCTAACAGTGGCGCCATATGCATGGTGAGTTTCATACTTTTGCTCATCTCCTACATTGTCATCTTATACTCTCTGAGAAACCACAGTGCAGAAGGAAGGCGGAAGGCCCTTTCCACGTGCACCTCCCACTTCATTGTGGTTGTCATATTTTTTGGTCCCTGTATATTTATATACACACGTCCACCAACCACATTTCCAATAGACAAGATGGTGGCTGTGTTTTACACAATTGGTACCCCTTTACTTAATCCTCTGATCTATACTCTGAGGAATGCAGAAGTGAAAAATGCTATGATAAGGTTATGGTGTCGTAAAGTGTGACTTCAGTTGATAAATCCTATATGAGGTTTCTTTTTTACAAATGTTTTTGTTGAATTTTTGCATATTTCATACTAAACATGTCAATAAATCTTAGTCATCTTTATGCCCCTTTCCTCACCAGCACAATCTCATGGATCCCCCCCATTGGAGTTCATATATTCTGTTATTTCTGTTAAGGCCCATTGTGTCTTGTCATTATCCCCGAATGTCCCTCACTACAAATTCATCTACTGAGGTCTAGTCCACATATTTAGAGTCTCTTGCTTTAGGAAGACCAGCTTTTCCTTACCCAGTAGTAATCACTTGCCAATATTTTTTCAGCTAGGTTTGGGGTCAGTTTAGAATATATGGTACCTTGACTATAGCTTTGTTGCATGGACTGGAAAAATAAAGTATTCCTTGCAGGGGATTATTAAAACATCTGTTTTTGTGGACATAAATCATTATCTCATTCAGTCCTCTAATTTCTATATAATATATAGTACATAGATATGTGAATTTAATCCAAGCCAATGATATTCTGAGTCAGGATAAATCTTGTGAACACTTTAGTATCTATTTCATAATTTTAAAACAATCATAGGAGACCTTTTCTGATTTCACAGCAGTTGGACAATGAAACAGAGCCTGAGACAAATGCTGTAGAGTAGATGTTCATGTCCAAAGACAGATATTTGTCAGTTTCCCAAATTGTATTCACAAATGGAATATATATTTGCAATATATGCAGATGAATATTAATCATTTTTCTTATGTGTTTAATGTCTGTTTTAAACATGTTGGATTCAAGATCCTTAAAGATGAAATGTAAATGTGATTGTTTCTTATGTAAGCAGGACATAATAAAAATGAAAAATTATGTTTTATTTCTTGCTATTCCTTCAAATTTAAAAAGTATGAGAAGCTTGTTTATCAGTGTCTGAATAAAATTCAGAAATATTCATGGATATTCTTCTCATTGTTAAGTAAGACAGAGCTCCAAATTCCCCAAGTATAAGTAAAGGCTCTCTCAGAAATTTCGGGGGATGTCACGATATTGCCTCCATGACTTTTCTGCTGTTATAAATCTATCATAATCCTTTAACTATTTGAGAAAATAAGCCATTTCTTCCTTAAGATGATTTTGCCAGAGTATTTGATTACAAGAACAAAAAAAGGTAACTAATATACTAATTGACTATCTGCCCTCCATCCCCACCACCCGAGAGCACAGTATATTCTTGGTAGACTACAATTAGTTAACTCTTTCAAAATGACTATTAGAAATGTATTTGGATGCTATCAACAAAAAAAAATCATAAATATTTGAGGTCGTGGATTGGTATGCCAGCTACTCTGTGCTGACCTTTAAAGATAGCACATTGGACTTCAAATACCACACTTTACTGTAATATTTATAATCACTACATAATAATTAAAAACTAGAAATTTGTAATTAAAAAATATACATCCAACATATGATAGTTTCAGTGTTAACAGTTAATCTAATCTCCACCTTCCGCTAATACCTATGATTTGAAAATTGGGAATACAGGACAGTCTGAGGGAACAAGGGAGGGACAAACATTCAAGAGACAGAAAAGTCTTCCAGGTACTGGTGTGTTAAGAAACTGACTTCTTGTCCCTCCATGTGGCAGATATTGATAGATCTATATTTTTCTTCTTCTTGGAGACATTTTTCAGGCTTGTTAATGTTGTAGCTCCTCCCTGGCACTGTTTGTACTGTCTTTTGTTCACGAGGAAATATGTCTTATGATCAGTGAAGTCTTCTTTCTTTTCACTTCAAAATATTCCACCATTCATTGGAGCTACCTCCTGCTTATCCTCTGTGTGAATCCCTTTCTGCATTACACAGCAAACATGTCTTTCCCTGGAAGGGAAGAAATTGTCAATAAGAAGTACCATCATTTAGGATGGTGTCAAGTAGCAACACACACTCAAATGCTCTGTGAAATAAACAAATGACACTTCCTGCTCAGATGTTTCTGCCCAGTCCTTTGGCTCCACCAATAAGTCAGAATCCTTGCCAGGCTCTCAGAACCAAACAATGATAGCACTTTCTGTTTCACACACACACACATACACACACACACACACACACACACACACTCATGTACATATACAAGTATACACAAATACACTCAGGCAAACACACACACTCATGCACATACATACACATTCACACAGACACACAGACATACACATATTCACAAATACACATACACACACTCATGTACACATACAAATATACACGCATACACTTTTGCAAACAAATACACTCATGTACATACACAAAGACATAAACACACAGACAAATGTACACAGACACACACACATACACTTATAGACACACACCCTCACACCCACACATACATGCACACACTAACATACACACAGGCACATCAATACAAACATGAATATACACATGCACATTCATGCATGCACAAACACAAAATCACACAAAAGACACATATAATTTGAAGTGGGACTCAATCAAATTTAGTCTTAAAAGTTACTATGCAACTTTTCATGATGATCAATGATTTGTCTTCTTTCCTGGTTTGGGATTTTTGTTCATATATCATATATTTTCAAGATCATGGAAATAGGCAGAGTAAGTTGGAGATACTTTGTGATTTCACATTGTGTGTAAACTTTCAAATTCAGCATATTATGACATAAGAAATGTTACTCTATAAACATGTTGATTTTATCAACTATGGGTTTGTGATCATTTATTTTCATTGATAACAGTGTCACACATTAAACTTATGAGCACTTATTTGCACATACCTTAAAGATACAGTACATAGTCAAAAGTTTGCATGTTCTGTGAAAACAGAACAGTTCAAAAGAGCTTGAACTGAGACTGAAAACAACAGTAAGAAGAGGGAAGAACCTCTCTGAAAATCAAGTTTGATGGGATTAGGTAAGAAGTCAAATAAGTGACCTCATAAAAGATCCAAAACAGCTCATATAAGATCCTTTGCCATCTATATGATGAAAAGAGGGATTTCTCAGATTCCCCTCCTCTGATTCAGATCTGTGGTTTCATGCCTGAAACAAACAAACAAACAAACAAACAAACAAAAAAACAGATTTTCAGGTTTTCAGAAGGAACCACCATCTGTAAGCTGTCAACAGACACTGGGGATGGACAAAGTTGCTCTGAGGGGGTTCCTATCACCAGTCACTGGAGTACTTTACTGAACAAAGAGCTCATATATCCCAGGGGGTAGAAATCATCATAGAGTTTAGGAAATCTGGGGGCCTCTCATTCACTGGCTACCATATGTCAGAAAGGGGTAAATTGCCTTGGAATCTTGAATGCTATCTGGATAAGGAGAACAGGGTGAAGAGAAATTAAATAAATAAGTAATAAATAAATAAATAAATAAATATAAATAAACAATGCTGTGGATCTGACATATAGCCTGGATCTCCAGACTGTCAAACTGTATTAAAATCTCAACTCCATTAGGAAAGAAGGGGGCATTAATTAATTAATTTTGATTTCTTTGAGACTGAGTTTTCCTCAGCTGGCATGGCACTCTCTATTTAAACCAGTGTGGCCTCAATCTCAAAGAGATCTGCCTACCTCTGTCTCCCGAGCTGGGACTAAAGGCATGCACCACCATACCCAGCTTCAGTTTTTCTTTTTTTTGAAATATTTTCATTATTATTTCTATTTTGTGTGTATAAGTGTTTTGCGTTCATGTATATAAGTGCCCTAGTGTAATGCAATACCTTCCGAGGCCAGAATAGGGTTTTAGATTTCTTGGAGTTACTATTTAGGGACAATTGTTTGCTGCCATGTGGGTGCTGGGAAACAAAACCTGGGTCCTCTTAAAGAGGAGCCAGTGCTCTTAACCTCTGACCCATCTCTCCAGCCCCAAGGTATTTTTTTGTTTTGTTTTGTTTTCTTTTGTTTGTTTTTTAAGACAGGGTCTCCCTGTAGCCCCAGCTGGCCTGGAACTTGCTATGTAGACCAGGCTGGCCTTGATTTCACAGTGGTCCACCTGCCTCTGCCTCCAGAGTCCTGGAATTAAGAGCATGTGCCACGAGACCTGGCTGAAAGAAATGTTTGTGTCAGGAGATCCAGAACACATATGGAGATAGGTTTTATACTGTCCAATACCCTTCCCTAAAGTAATCATTACTGTGAAGAAAATTGAAGTCTGATTTTCTTGTTTTTAATATCTTATTCATTTACTTTTATTTTATATACATGAGTGCATTGCCTGTATGTGTGTAAGTGCACCCATGCCGTGCAATGCCTGCTGAGGACAGAAGACAGCTTCGATCTCCCAGAACTGGAATAATGGACTGGTACCCAACCACCTAACTGGAAGTACATGAGGCCCCTCTAAGGTTCTTTGGCAGAGGTTTGGTAGGATAAAGCTGAGATCTCAGCTGACTGTCAGAGTGCCTGTTCCGGATTCCCTCGGGCATAGGAGCTGAGAACTGGGAGGATTACCAGAGAGTTCCAAAATCAGTGCCTCCAAGGGAACTCCCCAGATCTTGCCATGAGTTCACACTAGTGGGGGTCCAAACGTCAGAAAGAAGCCTGAGTGTACCTGACTGGAACCTGACTTGGGCTTCTGTTGGAGCTTCTGAGAAGCCAATCTGAAGCCATCAGTTCCCTCCAAAATAAAACCCCAGATAATCTAAAACCTCATCCAACCAGGTTTACATAACCAATGAGAAAAAGACAAAGGCACACCAGTAATACAAACAGAAGTAAACTTCAACTTAATTTTCATATCGGAATCACAAACAACAAAAGAAATTCATACTTCAAAATCACAATGAAGGAATAATAAAATTGAAAGCCAAATCACTATATTCCCACCAAACTCCACCAGTCCTGTAGAAGAGTTCTACAAGGAGAACCCCCTAGAGATAAACAAGGATACAGAATTTAAAAGAACAATCAAAAATATGATCAAGGAATTTAATGAATTTAAAGAAAACATGAACAAACAAATCAAATAACTAAAAGAAGACAGGGATAAACTTCTGAATTAATTCACAAAAGAGAGAGCAACATTGAAGAAAACTCATGCAGAAATGATGAAGGAACTGAAAAATTCAATAAGTCAACTTGAAACAACAGGGGAAAGCCTCACCACTAGAATGAATGAAATGGAACACAGAATATCAACACTAGAGGATAAAGTTTAAGAATTGGACCACTCAATCAAAGAATATGAAAAGTTTTTTAATATCCACAGGAATGGAATATGAAAGAGCCGTGGGATACCATGGAATGACTAAATCTATGTATCATAGGCATTGAGGAAAGAGAAGAATTTCATGTTAATGGTATTGACCAGCTCTTAAACAGGATTATAGAAGACAATTTCCCAAAATTAAAGAAAGACATCCCCATACAAATACAAAAACACATGGAACATGAAGTCAGTACCAGAAAAGAAACTTCCCATGTCATAGTATAGTAAAAACACTAAATGTACAGAACAAAGAGAAATATCGAAAGCAGCAAAAGAAAAACAGCATGTCACATATAAAGGAAAGCCCATCAGAACTATAGCTTACTTATCAATGCAAACTATGAAAGCCAGAAGATCCTGGTATATTTACCCAATGGAGTTCTATTCAGCAGTAAAGAAAGATGAAACAATGAAGTTTGCAGGTAAATGGTTGGATCTAGAAACTGTTATACTAAGTGAAGTAACACAGACTCAGAAAAACAAAAGATGTATGTTCTCCCTCATTTGTGGATCCTAGCTCCAAATTCTTTTATGTTCTTTTAATAAGACAATGCTCTACAGCACTCTCTCCTGTGTGAAAAAACTGCCATTATCTCAACTTCAGCTGTGCCTGCTTGCTAAACATTGTCACAACTGAACTTATTGACAGCCGTGCTCCTTCATTAAAGGAGGGGCAAGCAGGGTCAGTGGACCATCACTGGAGTATTCAGTCACTCTTCCCAGCCAACTCTATGTAATTTGGCCCTAATCACACCAGATAGATTTGAATCAGTACCCAGTCTCCTGGTTTGGGGAAGACTAAAGTATATAATCTGGGGAAGACTAGGAAGAGAAGGCTTGATCCAAGCTGAGTAATGGCTTTCCAGTGTGCACACCCCCAGATCACTCATACGCATCAGCCACCCCTCAGTCATCTCTGTAAGTAAGCTCAGTAAATTCATCACTTCTCAAGGAAAACTTTAATCAAACATTGATTTTACACTAGAACCTTAAAAGGAGAAAGCATTGCTTAGTATCACCAGGAAAAGAATTATCACAACAGGTGGAAAATTTATTTATTATTGTTATTATTCCTCATAATTATTAAAAAAGAAATGATAACATAAGAGTTGTTAAAAGGATATAGCAATGGGGATATTTTCCAAAATAGAAAAAATGAGAAATCCTAAGCAAGTAATGAGGGTCTATGTAGGTTTGCCAGGATATATAAAGGATGAGACAAAAATAATATAAACATAATCTTAAAATTTCTAAGGTTATAGTTTAGTCAACTATTTTAAAGAGCAAGATAAATGTCTAGTCATGATTTATCTGAAAATGTTTGGGTTTTGTCCAAGCTTTATCTACATAGTGCATGATAATTAAATGTACCAGACTGGTGGAACTAACCTCCCTGGATGTTTAACAGCCGTACTTTGAGGCCTATATTAATCTGGCCAGAAGGACATAAAGGACAGTTTTTGTTCCTTGCCCTCCAAGGTTGACTAACTTCCAGAGGGCTATGCAGCATCTCTCAAAATGTCCTTGTATTGTGGTGAATCACTTTTCCTCCTGTTCAGGGAGGGCATGGACATGCCACCAGATGGACTTGAACCAGTTCCCAGTCTACAAAGAGGAGGATCAATTCAGGGGAAAAATATCTTCCATTCTTCCAAGTGAAGCAGTCACGGTCAAGCAAGACCTTTGATTTATCTTCACATAGATGGAAGCGGTAAAAGAAAGGGGCCAGGAGCTCCTCCCAGGCTCGTGTGACCCCTAAGGAACAGATCCTCCAGCAACCTGAAGAGTGAAAATAAATTGGTTTGTTTGGGCTAATTATGTGGTCTTGAACATCCTAAAGGAAAGTATAACCAAAGATTAAAGTGATCAGTATATTTCTTTATAGTTCAAGGGATTACATTTCCAAGACAATAAGCTTAAATCCATATAAAAAGTTAGATAATTATTTCTCATTGACAATTTTGTGTCTAAGCAGAAATTCTGCTCAGATGTAAGACTTCAGATCTTGTTCTGCAATACTGTAGTGCCCACCTGTAGCTAAGGGAGATAACACACTATTGTTCTTAAAGGATATCTGAATTTGTTTTGTCTCCTTATCTAGAAGCCTTTGAAAGGGAACTGACATGCATTCTAGCCACTCCAACAGCTATCAAAATGCCTGAAAACAAATCCTGAATCCATCACTCCTGAATTCAGCCTTGAAAGACAAAAGAAAAATGAGGAGAAGCCCAATAGAAGGATACTTTTGGAAGTGCTCCTCAAGAAATTCCAATGGACTCTTATATGAACATTTGAAATTTGCCCTGCTCTGACTTTTTTCTGTTTCATTGTCTAGAAATTGTAGTGCTAACTACCCTTGCCTTTACTTCTTCACATCCCTTATTCACCAGTCAAGGACCTTCCTATCTCCCTACAAATATAGACCCACTGAATGGGTATTGAAAATTGCCCTGTTCTGACTTTTTTTCTGGTTCCCTGTCTAGAACTTGTAATGCTGATTACTCTTGCCTTTACTTCTCCTTCACATCTCCTATTCACCAGTCAAAGACTTTCTTTTGTCCCTACAGATAAGAGTTATGCAATTTGGGCAACTTTTAGATGGACGGGTACTCCAGTTGCCTCATCCTGTGTCCCTGTTCAGCATGGAAGAAGCCAGAGCAATCTGTTTCCCAATTCCTTATGGATAATTTGGGTGACTTCTTCAGAGGATGGTGTGATAAGAAAAGGAGGCAAGAATTGGTTAGGCAGTTAGGGTAAAAAGACTCCAAAGGAAAGTACATAGTTTCTTGGCTAAAAATAAAAATGTCCTCAGGCATCTTGGCAACATACTCTGTTCCAAAGGGCAAAAATGTCAAGAGTATTTGGGAGCTCTAATGTAATCCCTAAAAGATTTCGAGGTTGCCTTTTCAGAGTGAAATGGGGAGAAAGAGGGTCCCTTAGAGGATTCTTACTCTCATTCATGAAAGAATTTAAGAATATACCCAAACAAAGGCTTTTACAATTTTATTGGAATGTTAAAGAAAAATCTGCAAGGCAGGCAAGCTGGTGAACTTGGCATCTGCCTTGAGGAGGTGAATAGTGGGAAGAAGGAAAGAAAGCCATGGGACCATGCAGGTTTAGAGCCTGTGAGAAGGTCTGAAACATGGCTGACTGGGAGCCACATGGCTGGGAAAAGAAAGGTTTAGGGAAAAAGTGAGGAACTACAAGGTGCTAGGGGCAGCCCAAAGCCTTAGAGAAAGCATGTCTAGTAAGAAAGGCACGAAAAGGAGAAATTTCACCTTCCTGAAGAATTCAGCAAAGCAGACAGACTTATAGAGACCTACATGACTGTGGCTGGTCTGGAAAGTCTGTGCAGGCTCTGAGCTAGTTCCAGGTAGGAAATATTCGCTACCTCATTAACACACCAGGTATTATGCCCATCTATTTAGCATAACTTATGGTGAACCTGCCTTCCTAGGAGTGGTTCTATCACCAGGTAATTGACCAGTGAGACTGGAAAAGTGGGTCCTCCAAAAGATAGACTAGACATTTTTTATAGTCTCGACCAGTTAAATTTAAGGGGCTTATTGATACTCTTAAAAGGAGAATGGAATATTAGAATATCAAAAAGCCCCATTATTAAAAGATTTTAGGGTTACCTCTTCAGAGGGGGATGTTAGAGTAGCCAAAAGCCCCATAAAAATAAATAAATGAAAGAAGGGAAAAAAAGAAAAGAAAAAAAGTGATGGGGAGATGTGGGAGGTGTTGGAGGGGAGGGAGTGGGCATGGATTTGCTCAAAATACCTCATATGCATATATGAAATTCTCAATAAAGTTTACAAAATATATTAATTATTATTAATCATGTGTATGTGACATGTACATAAGCATGCATCTGTCATGGTGTGTGTGTGTGTGTGTGTGTGTGTGTAGACCACTGGACAACATACGTTGATTAATTTTCTCCTTCTACTCTGGAACCAGAGATCAAACTCAGGTCTCCAAAACTGCGTAGCAAGTGTGTTAACACACTGGGTCATCTTGCTGGCACAAGAATCATGTTTTCTTATTGATTAACTCTATAATGCTGTGTTTTGAAAGTGAAGTGGTTGAAATGTGTACCCCAAACTTTACATTTCATGATTACAACATCCGTATGGTTGTAGGAGATGGTATAGCCTTGAAGTGGCATCAGTGAAAGGTTCATGGGCTATCAAGAGCAATTAAGGATCTCAGTCTCTGTCTGTTTTCCTGGCATGTAGATATTTTCTTTTGTTTCCACAGTCATTCCTGCCAGCCCATGAGATACTTGCTAGTGCTGAGCTTATAATTTTAAGTACGTCTTTGAATTTCAGAACCATGAACTAAATGAACATCTTTTCTTATTATGTTAGCCTGCTTCTGGTATTTCATCATAGAAACCAAACTGGACAAACATATGTACTATGCTATATATCTCATTAAGGAAATTATTTCCCATTAACCTGCAGTTGATTTTAATCTCTGGAAGTCCTGTTACCAATGTACTTGGCTATGGCAGCAAAATTCCAACCTGAAGGTTTTATGACATGTTAACTTAATTCTATTTGCATCTAAATCAAAGGTATGTGTGCTCTTCTCATATGTCTATTCCATTTATGTCAAGTAATCTTTTTATACACACACACACACACACACACACACACACACACTGATTAGTTTCAGTTATTCAGGATCACCTTCCAATCTATTATGAGACTTCTCTTTTCTGCCCTCTCTTTCTTCTCCCACTCCTTTCTCTTGCTCCCTCTTCTTTCTTTCCCCATCTTTCTCCCTTTCTACCTTCTCCCTTGTCTTGTCCTTTTATTCTCTTTCCTCCAACCTTTGCTTCAAATATCAGCCTACACACCCCCCTGAGTCACAATCTCAGAAGCAGAATTCCATTCATGTCTACCACACTCAGTCAAAGCAATTAAAAAGGTCCACTCAAAGTCTACATATCAAAGAATTGCAATTTACAGGAAAAAGTGTAACAGAGGAAGGCTGATGGCTGCTCCCTTAATGCAATAAATAAACCCCAATTCTTTATTCTGTGTATACTGTCCCAAAATGGACATACAATCTAGTGTGCCACAACACACTAGAGTTGAGTGTACTTATTGAATGGATGGGCAGGATTCATTTCAGAACAAATGTGTTTACACATTTTTGATTAATTGTTTTATCTTTCTGACTTGTGTAGGAATCTGTGTTTGAGAATTCTGCTCTAGAATTATGGGTACCACATATAATGATAATAGTGATGAGTGATGGTCATGTCTTTTTCCTGAATCCATTTAATTTTTAGAATTCCTTTATAGTTCTGGAATATAATCTTTCAAAGATGTATAAGATTCAATTTCATTTTCACTGTACTATTTTATTCATAAGTCAAATTATGATTTCTTAAATTACAGTTTGAAGCAAAGGATATGTTTTTAAATAAAATAGCTTTGATTATTAGAAAATTTTAATAACAAATTAGTAAGTGAAATGTCTTCTCAGAAATAAGAATAGGGAACAAATTCTTACAATACATTTTAAGCCATTTAATGAGAAAAAGGACATTGCTAATTTAAAATTAATTTTAATTCTTTGTATAAGTAAGCAAACTTGGAGATGAGTCAATTACAGGTTGTGGCATAAAATAATTCAGCTGTAGGAATTATAAAACTGAAGCTAATACCACACTTTTCATGAGATTGAATTATATTTTTAATCTCTTTACTGTCAGGTTTCCTGTTGGGTCTCCACCCTCTCCCTGGCTGGGGAATGGGGGAAGGAACCCAGACACCCCAACACAGGAGCAGGGGATAGGTAGGTGTGCTGCCCGCCAGGTTCCTCAGCCCTTCATCCGAAAGACAGTCAGACGCTGCAGGGAGTCTAGTAAAGCAGAAACTCGTTTATTGCAGGTGTTTACAGAGTTTATGAAGGCAAAAACCACAAGGGAAAACCCCCTTCCCTCCCCAAGCGTCCAATCATGTTAAAGAGCAGCTTGTGCATGCAGCTCCCTTCCTATAGCGTGCAATGTGGTGATGAGGTGTTCATGTGCCACCCAGGTGCACAGAAGCGGCAGGAGCCATTCATGAATTTTTCAAAATAGGTCAGGCCTCGCCCCCCTCATTTCCTCTTGGTGTGCCAACTTCCTTGAGGTTCCCCACATCTCCCCCCTTTTTTGTTTTATATGTCGTTCCTCCTCAGTGCCTAGGGGCTATTCATGCCCTATGTCATTTGGTGTGTGGCCTGTCTTAGGTCTCGCTCCTTGTTTAGAAGGTGCCCGTCATAGGAACTCATGCCTATCCTGCGTGGCCCTGTCTGAGGATCATCTAACAAGAGGGATCATTACCCATCTCTGGCCCATCACACAGCACTAGACAGAGGCACTGAGGCAAGCTGGGAACAGGGTGGCTTTAATTACGTCAAGTCAGCGAGCCATCGCTGGACTTGCTGGGGGGTGAGTCCCCTTTCAGGTGCCTGGGAGGCTATAAGGAGGTTGGCTATGGCCATGTTGGTGGTTGCTTGTCTTCCTATGATCTGCAGGATTCACCTGAGGATAAAAAACACCAGGAGCAGAAGCCCTATAAGGATTAGCCATGAGATAATCCAACTGGGATTAAAGAAACTTTTGATCCGGTCCCACACTTGGGACATCAAAGAGGAATTTACATCCAGGATGGGAACCTGGGTATAATTAAGGGCTATAATTTGGCTGTGCAGCTGCAAGGAATGATTGAGGAACCAATCGGGCCAACTCCTCCCTAGCCTGGGTGTCGCTTTTAACCAGATAAGGGCAGATGTCCTTATATTGGGGATCACAACCTAAAAGGGACATCTGTCTCACTATATCAAGTTCTTCTAGAAGGTCAATTTGTTGCTGTAGGGTGTGAATGGCTGAATAGATATGTTGGTTGCTTATATTCTGGGTATGCAGAGCAGCAGCAGACCATCCAACCGCGTCATTGAGGTCAACTGTGGTGGTCGCAGACTGGGTAAGAGACACCAACATGGCTGTGGCTCCGCCAATGGCCAATAAAATGGCAGCTATGATGGCCGCAGTGATCCCGAAATCTCGCTTCCCATGATGTGGGGTGAGCTGGGTCTGCTCCATAAGCTGGACCATGTGGAAATGTCCCTTGGGCTGCACCAGGACCCAGATTGCAGCAGGTTCTCTCATGAGGACCACCACTTTATGGCTACCTGACCAACATGCTGCAAGGAAAGATGTTGTGTTATTGCAACGTACAGTTAGGTTAGTGAGCAGGAAGAACAGGGGCCTAATGTAGGGGGCGGAGGCCTAAAGCTCTAAAGTTCTTCTGGCTAGCCAGTGTGCTGGTCCAGTTGGACAATTGGGACCAGTCTGTGTAGGAACCATTTTCTTCTTTAGCCCTTTTTAAGAAGAGCAGGGGATGCAGGTCTGTACATGCATTAGGGCCACAAAGGCCCCAAATACTCCTGATAGGTGCATGGTGATGCACCCGGTCTGGGGAGCAAGCATGAAAGTAAGTAGCATTCTTATTGGTGACCATTTGGTGCCAGATCCCCAAGTGTGTGATTTTAGGAATCCTGAAGGGGTGTTCTACCCCAGATGGCAGACAAGGCACACAATTTTCCCATTCCAGGGGGAGCTGGAGGTTAGTATCCCATTTTGGGAGATGGCATCAAGGAAGGGTAGCCCTCCTGAGGTTTGGGCAAGAGCTCGAGAAACACGTCGGCATTACTAGCTCGACCTCAGGTATTAGTCCTGTGACAGAGAAGTAGGCCCCCTATGTTACGTTTCCTAAAATATCCCCAGAGGTCACTTTTATCAGGGGCACACATGGAACTCGGTCTTGGCCATAGGTGAAGCAGAGGGTATTCCTGATGCTGAAATTTCCTGTCAAGGACACCTCCTGGTTTACTTTATCCATATAAGGAATCCCAGTGGAGGAATTAAAGGAGAAGAAGGAGGGGAATGTAGGGGCATTGACATCAACAGGCAGGATGATGGGGGGAAGAGGAACCAAGGCCAAGAGGTCCTTGGCCCCTCCTATGCTCACACAATACACAATTACCCAGAAAAGGAGCATCTTGCTTAGTTTGTTGGTTTCTTAAGTTCTTCTATGAGCTCCTGGAGGATAAGTGTGATAATGGAAATTGCAATAGCCAGGGCACTAGCGGCAAGCACAGCAACGAAAGCTTTCCATCCCAAATTTTCCATCCTATAAGACACAAGGGGAGATTTCCATCCTCATAGGGTTAGGGTCATTACATGCTATTGATGTCATTTCTGTCATTCCTCTCCATCTCTGTTTGTTATCATCTTAAGGTTTCTGGTGGGCACCCATACAGGGTGAGGTTCATCCACTGGGAACACACAGCTGGACCCTCTCCCCAAACTTAGGAGTGGGTCAGGCCCCCGCCATTGTCTCGTGGCCAGGTCTTTCCATCTGACATGTACTTCAGGTCTCTGTTCTTGTCATCCCCAGTATTTCTGAAACTGGGATGTCAGGAGCCATGCTTGCTATAGGCATTGGAAATTAGAACAATGTCACTTTAAGAGCTTCTGAGCTCTCTGCTTTGGCGGTCAGAGCTGACAGGCTGCACGTGTGATAAATGTAAGTTTCTGGAAAAATACAGCTACGTTCTGTGACCATAGTAACCCTTTTGTTTCTGTTAGGAAAAATCACCTAAGTAACCCAAACTCCAAGTCAGATAGAAAGGACCTGTGGGACCCCTCAGTAGATTTGCCTTCTGGAGAGCTCTCTCCTCTCTGTACCTGCCTTCCCTTTAATAAATCCCTCGCATAACTTCAGATGTTTGCCTGAGTGTCCTTCTTGTTGAAGACCCAAGCCTGGTGGGCTTGGGGGGGGCGTTTGATAATTGGTGCCCAACATGAGGCTTGAAGACCCCTGGCACCTGGCTGTCTGAACTGATTTGTGGGTGAACAAGGGAGTTTTAGGTAAGTATGCTTCTCCAGGTCAGTATTAGCAAGTTGGGTGAGCTTGCTTTCTTTACTTCTCTCATACACTATCTTTTTTTAGATGGCAAGGTGCATAGTTTTCAGAGGCAGATTGAGGTATGTGTAAACCTCCTTGTTAAATATAATTCTTGGCAACCTTAGACATCGTAGACTGGCATGTAGTCACTTTAAACATGGAATTGGCAAGCACTGTAATGAGTGAGGAATTGCCACTTACTTTCTGGAGTCATATGGACGCTGGTAAAAGTATTTGCAGACTCCAGTCCACTGCTGTCTGTCTTATGTCCTGCTCAGATTACAGGCAAATATAGTGAAATAGTGGAGCTGTATCATATGCCCAGGAAACAGCGCTCCAAGCTCTTTTCTACACTGTATAATTATGTTTATTTGGAGCCTACTTTGTTTCCTTGTGCTGTTTCTTGAGCGAGGACTCGTGCTCCAGTTATAAGGAGCTCTCCACAGACAGGCCACTTCAGGGCTGCTCTAAGATCGCCTCAAGGCAGATTAAGATGTTTCTGCTGTGGTGGTGTGGGACATTTTAGGAGGCAATGTCCTAATGCCTTGCAACCAGACATATATCCACGGTACCACCATGGCTGGCACTGGGCCTCAGTTTGTAAAGCTCCTGTAGATCTCTATGGGAATGTCTTGTTGCCCAGACCTCTGTATGTGTGGGAAAAATGGGGAAAATAGCAATGTTCCTTCTTTCCTGGACTTCTTCCCTGTCTGATGTCTTTTACTTCTTGTCTCCCACAAGGGTTGAAATGTGAGAAGGCTGAAAATGTGAGAAGCTGACTCTGAGCAGAAACTGTTCCTTTCTGTGCAGACTCATGCCAGTTCTCACACACTGCTGTTCTCAAGAATTTTCCGGGTTCAGGCTGACCCTCTGACTCTGTGAAAGGAACTGAGAGCAGTTTGCATGTTTTAGTGCCTTGGCATGCAGGATTGGCTAAAAAAGGCTTCCACCTCAGGGGGTCAGTCTCCTTGGGTCCCTAAAAGGGTGACCTAATCCAGATTAATCATACGAGACACCTGTGGAAACAGGCATAGGAATACAATTCCGCTGTGATTGATCTAATGGGGAACAGTTTGAGGGCTGTTCAGGACGCTGACCAGGGCCGTCTGCAGGGATACTTTGGGACGTAAATCTGGTGTGCCCACGCGATGTTGATACTGTGCCTTTTGCAGATCTGTGTTGGGTGCCATTCCCAACGTGTTTTGTTTCAATTCGGTGTGTTGGTACCATTTAACAAATTTCCCTCAGTTTGAGCCTGGCACGTCTCTGTGTGGATGGTGTGTGTGGAAAATGGCATTCGTGGAACTTCTCTTTCTGTGTTCTTTCCCAACAGCACAGGTCAGTGGCTCAGGTATGTGAGGTGGCATCCTGAGCACTCTAAGCAAGTAATTTGTGGCAGAAGTTGCTTGTGATGAGTCTTGGAGCTCTACAGGTAGTTCGTGGCAGGAGCTATAGGTAGTAATGAATGGATGATTAGTGGCAGGAATCACTTGTGATGAGCTCATGAACTTTTCGTTACTCTGTTGCACATTCCATGATTTTTCAAAAGATGTCTATAAAAATATTGTGCGCACTGTAAAAATTACACAATTAGGCTACTGATATCAGTTATAAATTATTTTTGCCTTGTTTATCTCACTTTGAATGTTATGTTTGTGTGTGTCACCATGGTTACCTGTTGCACCCTAGTGTTCCATGGATGTGTTTTATGTTACCTTGACAATCTAGGTTTGTGTTACACTTGGATGTTCTAGAACTAAGGTGTGTGTCCTCCCCTCCTTGTCGTTTTGTTGGTTGTATGTTACCTTGGTACCCTGCTTGGTACATACATGCCTCTTTTGCTCAACAGGACCCTTTGTCTGCAGACTTTGAAGGACGAACAAGAAAACACCTCTACCTGTGCTAACCGCACTTTTGCCTTCCACCCTTGCTAACGAATTTTGATTCCTTTTTGCCTTGTAGGTTTTTCTTCTTCGTCTGTTAACAGTTTTCTTTTCCCCAGGACTGTGGGATGGCTCAAGCATATACTTCAGGAACAAGGTGTGATATTCAGTTCACAGGGAATGAATGAGTTTGTGGAATTGCTTGAGGAAGTGTGCCCTTGGTTTCCTGAACAGGGTCCCTTGACACTAGATGTATGGTATAAAGTGGGTGAAGAGTTACAGATGTATTATATCAAGCAAAGGCCATTATGGATCCCAGAGGAGACTCTCATGCTCTGGACTCTCATTTGAGATCGCTTGGGGTCTGAGCCAGAATAAGACAAGATTGCCGGGCATGGGGTTTTGACTTGTCCTGTTCAGTCTTCTACAGGCTCTGAATTAGAGAAGTCTCGGGAGTTGTGTGATAATGAGCGAGACCACCCTGAGGAGCCCTCCGAGTCCTCTACTGAGGCTACTGCCTTACAGTCACAAGTTAAGTTGTCTTCCTCCATAATACAAATACAGCCTGAAAAGGACACTCAGACATGGCCCATGCCTACTCATACTCAGGTCTGTATGTCTTCACAGATAATGCAAGGTAGCTCTATAGATATACCTGGGGTATATAATCCCTCTGTGCCTTGTACTGCATCTTCCATGTCTCCATTACAAAAAAATTGTGCAGGCCACTGATGCAGGAGAGGATGTTTCAGGCTTCATGTCAATCATGGAGCCTAATGACAGTCAGAGTACTGGAGATACTCTGTTTCAATTCAAGTCCTTGCAAACCTTTAAATCTGCTTGTATGCAGCAAGGCCCTACAGCTTCATTTACTCGGGCAGTGCTAGATTCCCTGCCTACTGAACAGTTGCCTCCTAATGATGGTCATATTTTAGCAGCTGACTTAAATAGACATCTACATATTCCTGTTACTTTTGATATACTCACAGGTGAAGGCCAATATAAGGAAACGGCACAACAGTTAAGTTTCCCTAATGCTGTTTACGCTCAAGCTAATGTTGAAGCAAAAAAGGCCTGGAACGAGCTGCCCAATACTGGACAGCAGATGGAGGACCTGACTAAGATCAAACAGGGCCCTAATGAGTCATATCAGGACTTTGTGTCTAGGCTTTTTGTTAGCTGTAAGGCTAATACACGGCTTGTAAAGTGCCTGGAGTATAAAAATGCAAATGCTACCTGTCAGGCAGTTCTGAAAGCATATAGAAAGAAAGGATCTTTGTCTGATTATATCAGACATTGTTCTAACATCAGCCCAGCTCATGACATAGGTCACCAATGTTGTTAGTGTGGAAAACCTAATGGTCCTTCTCCACAGGGAAAGTGAACCTCTCCAGTACCGCCAGGAAAGCCTCCCTGATGCCTTCTTTAACAGAGTATTCTCTTTTCCAGTTAATTACACTGTCTATAGGTGCCTAGTACTCACAGCTTAAAGACAACAAGAACAGATGTGCAGCTGCAATTCAGTATCTCGAGAGAGGCCTACTCTTAATTAATTATGGCAGATGGATGCTACTCACGTTCCTGAATTTGGATGGTTAAAATATGTGCATGTTACTACAGATACCTTTTCTGGTGTTGTCTTTGCTTCTGCTCTTACTGGTGACAGTACTAAACATGTCATCCCTCACTGCATTCATTGCTTTTCAGCACTTGCAACTCCCAAAATCTTGATAATGGTTCTGGGTATACTGCTTGCTCATTTTGGGATTGTTGCATATAAAGTACGGTCTCTACAGAAGGATTTCCCATGTAACATAGATCACATTTACACCTAACTTTAAGTCATTTCTTTTAATACTTGTTTTCAGCTGTTCATGTCATGTTTGTTTTCCGTTACCTTAGTTACTGGTTTTATGGTATATAGTATTCTTCTGTCATGCATGGGTATCATTACTTTTCTTCTACTCCTGGTGAGTATACCTTGTAGCTTATAACTTCGATTCAGAAATTGTTCCTACTAACTTTGTCTTTCTTTGGTGTTTAGAGTTTAACCTTATCTACATTTCTCTAGGATTGCTACCAGTTACTTTACATTACATTTAGGTACATCACTGCTATTGTCTCTAGCCATGTCTTCCTCTCATAAAAGCAACCTGTTAACATCACATTTCTTTTATGCAGTTGGATTTCTGCTGTTGAAGCTGAGATCATTTATTGGGCTCATGTACCTAATCCTCCTCTTCTTTGTCCTTATACTTGGAAGGAGCCCACTATCGTGGTTCCTACTTCTCCTATGAATGTTTTGTCACCTCCTTAAGGAACAGGTCGGCTGGATTTTCCTGATGAAGAAGGGACAGTGTTCAATTATACTCAATTTGTTACGGCTGATATCATGTGCTTTGGAGTTCCTCCTTGTTATCCAATAAGGCAACAGGATTGGGTTGCTCCAGGAGGTTTATGGGATCCAGATCACCCACACATGGTATGAGTTTCTGCCCAATCCATAGGTACACCTTGGTCAGAGTATGAGACTACAGATTCCCCAGATCTTCCAGAGTGTGAGGCTTCTTCTTATGACTAGATATTTAACAGACAAGCTTTAATAGGGCAGGAATGTAAAGGCAAGGTGGGAAAGGTATTTAGATCCTGGAATAATACTTGGCTTGATTGGGGCCCTTTAGGAAATTGGTTGGAAGGTTGTACAAATGCTAAGAATTTTGTCTCTGAATGTGATCTGTCTAAAGTAGTTGCTATGAAAGATACGTTTGATACCACTAAGGATATCATTTGGGTAGATGCAGGAACAGCTAATCTTTGACCTCAGCTATGAAGAGGTCATACCTTATACCCTCCTCAAGCACATGTTTGGAAGTTGCTAGCCACTCTCAAACCAGTGACCTTCTTTGATGGGACTTTTGGCATGGCTTCTAAGAAGGTGTTTGTGATTTTAATTGGACGTGTGGTCATTCAGGACATGAATCTGACTTGCCAAAAGTGTCGTTTGTATACTTGTCTTAACAACTCTATAGCCTTTGATCCTGTTCTTGACTCTGTTATGATCTTGACTCAAAGAAATTCTTTATGGATTCCTGTGGAAATGCATCATTCCTGGGAAAGCAGTCCTGCTCAAGGATTGATTCTGAGATTTTTTCAAAAGGTTGCTACTCAGCATGGTAAACGAATGATTTGTCTGATAATTGCTGCTATTTTAGGACTTATTGCTTTGGCTGCTACTGCAACTACTGCTGGTGTGGTGCTTCAGAAATCTGCTCAATAGCAGACTTATGTTGAACATTGGCATGACAACTCCCATAAGCTTTGGACACAGCAAGCTCAGGTGAATGCTCACTTGCAAGATGAAATTGTGGCTTTACAAAGCAGATTTCATTGGTTAGGAAGTAAGCTCTTAGAATTGCAGAAAACTGTACAATATGTATGTGACTGGAATTCTACTCAGATTTGCATCACTCCTTACAAGTTCAATGCTTCTCTTTATGAATGGCATAATTTAGAACTGTACATTCAGGGTAAAATGGATAATGCAACATTTAACGAGATGCAATTGCAGGAAGAAATCTTTGCAGCATTTTCAGGAGAATTGCCTTCTGCTACTTCTATTGATCAGATAGCTACTTCCATAGCGAATACTCTCTCTGGTTTTGATCCTCGTGGATGGTTTCAGAGCATTTTACACAGCTCTGGATCTTCTTTGGTTACCTTGGTGATTGTTCTTTACATACTGTTAGTCAGTGGTTGCTGTGTTTCTCGTTGTCTGCAGTGGCAGGCTCACAAACGAGCTGCCGTGCTCATCTTTTCTGCTCTGCATTTCCAAAAGGACAACGCTGCTATGATTACTCGCTAATGTGGCTACAATCCCGACTTCAGTTATAGTACCCAGTAGCTTACCCTGACCTAATCAAGTTTTCCATCATGTTCTTTTCATAGCTCTTCGTCTCTGTTACTCACAGACACTGTAGTGGCACAGGGAGAGGGTGTATTTCTGCATTTTCTGCAGGATGTTGCCAATGCCTGATGAGTACCTGTACACCACTGTCAATGTGCCGACTCCTGTGCCGTCGCATTGCTCCAACTGATGTCGCCATCCTGCTCTTCTTTGGACATTTCCACCTCCGTTGGACTGTTTCCACTACCTGGTGCCCACTGTTCTCCTTCTCTGGCCTTTGGCTGTGATGCTTCAATGCCCTTCATGATTAATTGACTGTTCCACATGATTTGTACTCCATTGCCCTGTTCATTTGTGTATCGCCCCTTCCTTTCTGTACGCCGTGTGTACCCTTAGCTTATGGGCTCCCTCCGTATTCCTGTGGGGTCCTTTTTGTTGTATGCTTGGAGGGGGGACCTAGGCCTATGCAGTGCTTGGCCTAACCTCAGCACCTCGGCCTACCCTCAGCACCTCAGCACCTCAGCACAGTCAAAATTCGGTCCAAAAGTCTCTCTCAGTGACACTGTGCCACAGCGGTATTTCCCGTTCCTTCCCCAAGGCCGTGGCCAATTGATGGGAGCTTTCAGGAGGCCAGTTAGCCAGTGATGGGTATGATCCTCTCAGAGGAAAGTGGGATGCTGGCCACCCCCAACGGCTTTCACTCTGGCAGGGGATGACCTAAGACAGGCAGGGTCTGTCCATCCCAGTCTTGGCATGTACTTCATCTTTAAAAAATACAAAAAGAAAGGGGGAAATGTCAGGAGCCATGCTTGCTATAGGCATTGGAAATTAGAACAATGTCACTTTACGAGCTTCTGAGCTCTCTGCTTCGGTGGTCAGAGCTGACAGACTGTACCTGTGTGATAAATGTAAGTTTCTGGAAAAATACAGCTACGTGCTGTGAACATAGTAACTCTTTTGTTTCTGTTAGGAAAATTCACCTAGGTAACCCAAACTCCAAGTCAGATAGAAAGGACCTGTGGGACTCCCTCAGTAGATTTGCCTTCTGGAGAGCTCTCTCCTCTCTGTACCTGCCTTCCCTTTAATAAATCCCTCACATAACTTCAGACATTTGCCTGAGTGTCCTTCTTGTTGAAGACCCAAGCCTGGTGGGCTTGGGGGGCATTCGACACTGAGATTCCAACTGATTTCTTTGAAAATTAAGAATATTAATAGTGAATAGGGTCATATCCAACTGGTGGTGGGGACTTATTCCCCCTTTTTGTTTTTGTAATTGAATTTTTAGGTTTTGATGGTTACGTTCTACAATAGCTTGACCTTGGGGATTGTAGGGAATTCCTGTATTGTGTTGAATTCCCCAAAGTGAAAAGAAATCTTGTAAATTCTTACTCACAAAACATGGTCCATTATCTGTTTTAATTTGTTGGGGAAATACCAGTGTAGCAAAGCACTGAAAAAAATGAGACTGAGCATGTTTAGACTTCCCTCCTGTATGAGCAGTAGCCCAACAGGCATGTGAGAATGTGTCAATGGACACAAAAATATACTTAAGCTTTCCAAAGGAGCATAGCGTGTGACATCCGTTTGCCACAAAGAATTAGGCTTGAGTCCCCTGGGGTTTACCCCTGGCTGTTGCAGAGGCTGTATCTGTAGAAAGGGTTGACAAGACTTACAGGTATGTACAATTTTCTTTAGGTCCTTATCAGGAATTTGAGGAAACCTTTTATGGAGTCCTCATGAATTTATATGAGTGACGTTATGTAGCCCCTGAGCTTCCTCTAGGCCTTTTGACATGACCTGGGTGGAAGCCATCTTGTCTGCCTCCGCATTGCCTTGGGACAAGAACCCAGGCAATCCCTGGTGCCCCCTAAGGTGTTGTGAAAAGATAGGGGCTCTCCTCTTCTTAAGGAGCGTATGAGTCTGAATCATCAATGGGGCAATGGGGTTCCCATCCAACTGAATGTGAGAGCCTAATAGCCCTGGGAGAAGGTTGACTACATACAAACTGTCAGAAAACAAATTCATGGGCTCTGTTACTTTTGTTAATTCTAAAGCAATGGCCATGAGTTCCTTGAATTGGGCTGAGCCATCACAAGTGTGGACATACCTTTCTGGTTTTTCTTCCATCCCCGGGTATACTACCATTGCAGCTCCAAATTTGCCTCCGTCAGTGAAGACATTGTAGGCTTCTACCAAGGGTACCTTAACAAAGAGCCGGGGAGCATCCCAACAGAGGGTGTGAAAGGAGGTCATCCATTTATGAGGGCTATAATGGCAGTCCAATTTGCCTAGGAACCCTTCCAAGGCTATGGCCACCCGATTATTATTTCTGCAGAGACATTCAAAATCCCAAAGCCAGTAGGGGATGACAATTTTAAGAGGATCTATGCTGTAATGCCTCAGAGCTACCTCACGTCGCTTCTTGATCAGGTCAGCCAGTTGGTCCATGGGTGTGTAAATCTGTGGTACACCTCCCAGAGAGGCATGCACCTATTGAAGGAGCTTCCCATACTGCATAAGGACAGATGTCATCAGGGTCTCACCAGAGAGTACCCATAACTCAAGGTCTTTATTAGGCATGTGCCAGGCAAGTTGGGCTCAGTCCAAGGCCTCCTGGACCTCCTCACCTGAGGAGCCAGGTGAATTAGTTCTGAGGGCTGATTCCCTACTAGTAATTAGAACACTGGTCTTAAGGTCTCAGTAGGAATAGGCATCCAGGCTCGCAGCCAATTGATTTCTCCTAACAACTTTTGTAGCTCTGTCAGGGTTATGGTGGGCTTAAAAGCTAGTCGTGGCTTCAAAGGGCTTACTCCTTCCAAAGAGAGTGTGGTACCCAGAATTGTAAAGGGGGTAATAGTCTGTATTTTATCAGAGGATACATGGAGTCCACCTGTCCGCAGGCATTTCCGAATAACCTTGTATAATTGCTGGGGGCTGGGAGCCCCCAAGATTATATCATCCATATAGACATACACAGTGGCATATGTCATCAAGAGAACAGGCCCAAAAAAGGGTTCCTACATAGCTTTGGCAGAATGCTGGGCTATTGGCCATACCTTAGGGCAACATAGTCCATTCATATCTCTCATCTGGAATTTTAAAGTTTGTGGAAGGCACAAAGAAGGCAATTTTTTCACAATTGTGGTTGTAAAGGAATAGAGAAAAAGCAATCCTTAATGTCTATAACTATGAGAAATAGATCTGAGGGGATAGCAGGAATCCAGGGCAGCCCCCTTAGGGGCATACCCACTAAGGTCGTGCTGGCATTGACTTTACCCAAGTCCTACAACATTATCCATTTGCCAAAAGGCTTTTCAATGACGAAAACAGGGGTGTTCCAGGGGCTCATAGAAGGCTGGATATGACCCAACCATATTTGTTCTCACACAATCTCCTCCAAAGCCCATAGCTTTGTCTCAGGCAATGGCCACTGCTCCACCCATACTGGTGTCCCTGGGAACCACTGGATAGCTGGAACCTGGGGGGCAGTGGCCCCTAGAATTGGGGGTGAACCCATGGAGAGTCGGGCTCTTCTCACTTATAATTATCATGGAGGAATGGAAGGGTTTTTGTCCTATTTAGTTCCTCACCATCCATGAGCCCATCCAGGAATACTTTATGGTCAGTGGTGATATAAGTATCTGCATCCCCCAAGATGTCCCACCTGAACAAGTTTGCTGAAAGGCTAGGTGCCACTAGGGGGCAGACGTCTCCCCTCAACCCGTTGGGGTCCTGCCAGCATAGCCAGTTTTTGGTCTCCTGAGAGGAGGTGCATCCCCCCACTCCTAACACTTGAGGCCCGGGGTCCAGGCCCCACCTTGGTGGGACCTCCTCCTTCCTGAGTATAGTCTGATCTGCCCCGGTGTCCAGAATCCCGTGAAATCTGTGCCCGTGAATCAGGAGGTCCATCTTGGGGTGTAGCCCCGGGATGATGGGCACAGTCCATTGAACCTGGGGCCTAAGGGCAGCTCCTCCTTGTAGTAATGCGGCTGGAGGATGCCCTGACTCTAGTTTAAAGGCTTGCCCTCTACATCATACCGGGACCTACAGTCCTTTTGCCAATGGAAGCCTTTATAGTATCGGGGGCAGGGGGTGTTGGGTCTTTTATCCCTGTTTTCCCCCCAGGGGGGGCTTCTTTGGGTACAGTCCCACTTGAAATGGCCCATTTGTCTGCACCCAAAGCATGCCCTATTATGAGGCCCATCTTCTTGTCCTGGCACAGTCAGATTCGAGAAAGCCTGTGTGATGGCAAGTGGCCAAGGTTTCTGTCTGCGTCTGCAATACAGCTTCCATTGCCTTAGTCTGCCCCTTTTGAGTCCCCACCTCCTTAGAGGCAATTATCCATTGTTCCACGGACCTGTCCTTAAGGCCAGCACAGGCTAACTTGTGATCAGCATGCATTCCATTACATACCAGGAGCTTAGTAAACTATTCTCTCAATGGGCCTGGGGGTAGTTTCCACTTTAAGCTCTTCTCCACCCTATCTTTAAACTCATAAAGAGGATCACGAGGCTTTTGATTAATCCCAGCGATGGGAGGCTCAGTGGGGCCCACATCAAGCTTATGCCAGGTGGCCAGCCCCAGGGCCTTGACCTGGTTTGTGTAGGGGGCAGGGATCATGTCCTGTTGAGCCCGCGTAGAAAACTGATCTGCCATCCCTGTCACATGCCGAAAGTAATAGGGACCTGAGGTTGGGAATTTTGATTTCTTTTTGCCTGAACTCGGCATTCTTCCTTGAACAAGGCACACCATTTAATATAAACGGGACTAGGAAAGACCACCTTGGCCAGGCCCAGCCAGTCTTTAGTAGTGCATTGCTGGTAGGCCACCCCTTGGAGGAGGGTTTCCACCCAGGGGGACCCGGGGCCAATCCTTGGCTACTGCCTTCTTTAGCTGTTTAAGGTCCTTTGCCTCCCACGGGTACCATGGGGCTGGGCGTTGGGGCCCAGGATTCACATTAATGGGGAATGCTTGAGTCAGCCCCAGGGGGGCCAAGGGGGTGTATGAGGTATACTCCAGGGGCTCTGGATCTCCCCAGGGATCTTTGGGCCTTTCCCATGTCTTGCCCCAAGAAAGGCCAACCCCCAATCCTGGGTCGTCTGTATCCCCAAGTCCTCTCCACGGCTCCCCTGACTTTACTTTCGGTTCAGAACTCCTCTCCTTGTCAAACCGTTTCCAGTCCTGTTCCTTCTTCCTTCCCTTCCCCCGCGGTGGCAAAGGCTTGGGGAGGTCCTCCCTGTGGTGGAAACAGGACTTTAATGCCACCAGGGTAGGGTAGAATCCCAGAAGCGGATCTTCTCCCAGATTAATCTCTGCTTTCCTTGCCAGCTGTTCCACCCTCTCCCATGTGTCCCATTTGAAGAGATTGGTAGCAGGTAACCAGGGGGCGAGGCGAATTGCCGTTGTCCAGACCTTGTTGGCAGATGAGTCCAACAGGTCGAACCCCCTACTCTTAAGCCTATATCTCAGCACCTTAAGCGCTGGGTCCTCAGACTTATGGTTTGTGTTACCCATCTCTTGGGGTATAACCTACCTGGATACTCACCCAGTTAGCCCTGGGGACGAGTTCAGATGCTTTACGGGTTCAAGCCCTCCTTCGCGCCCCACGCTGGATGCCAGATGTTGTGTTTCCTGTTGGGTTCCCACCCTCTCCCTGGCCGGGGGATGGGGTAAGGAACCCGGACACCCCAACACAGGAGCCAGGGATAGGTACTTGCACTGCCTGCCCGGTTCTTCAGCCCTTCACCTGAAAGAGCTTCAGGGAGTCTAGTAAAGCAGGAACTAGTTTATTGCAGGTGTTTACAGAGTACATGGAGGCAAAAACCACAAGGGAAAACCGCTTTCCCTCCCCAAGCGTCCAATCATGTTAAAGGTCAGCTTGTGCATGCAGCTCCCTTTCTATAGCTTGGAATGTGGTTGACAAGGTGATCATGCACCATCCAGGAGCATGGAAGCAGCAGGAACCAATCACAGTTTTTCCAAAATAGATCAGGCCTATCCCCCTCATTTCCTCTCAGCGCCGTCTTCCTTAAGGTTCCCCACACTACATTTAACAGGTGTACAGATACAGATCTCACGCTAAGATCCTTCCCAATGGTTACATTATGTGATAATAAGGAAATTGAAATCATTATGAGTTTTTTAAAGATCTGAATAATCCAATTATTTATACAGGTTTTCATTATTGGTAAATGGAAGAGTAAGTATAAAATTCTTTGATACTTTACCATGAGATATTTGGGACACTATTATGAAATGTGTTCTGCAAGTGAACGTGAAAGATGACTGGACGCTGGATATAAAGCCTTTACATTATCTTCCTTAATCTACCACAGAGCAAAATTAGACTCAATCTATGCTCTGAAAGAAGTTTCAACTTTGGGTCATCCTGACCAGCCAATGAGGAGGTTTGTTCTCCTTGGAGAGTGAAGAATGGCATAAACTTAGATGTGGTGTTACTGCATTACTGCCTGAAAGACCCTGCGTTCTTCCCCTATCTGTATGGATCGTTATTTTCTACTTATGTCTTTTCATGTAGATCCTTGAAAATGCCACGTTGTTTTCCTCATTTCTTTCACACCCTGGATTGTTTATTCCATTAATAGTCACGTGACCTGGTTGTTTGCTATGGCACTATGTTAATTTTGCTAAATAGCTCACTTAGCAAATCCTTCAGGGATGATGATAAAAGGACCTGGTCTTTGCTCCTCTAGAGACTGGCCATTTATGAACTTCACTGTGTACCTATAAATATTTGATGGAGAGCAATATGTTTATTTCACATATTCTTCCAGGAAATATACAGGTAAGGGCTGGCTTTAGAAATATTACTGTCTAGCAGAGTGCATATACATAGTTTGGTTCTGTTCCAATAGAGAATAAAGATAACTTCTGCCAGGATTTCATTCCTGCCATAGTCTAATTTAAGTTTTCTAGGGAAGGCTGTTTGTGGAGTGACTCCTCATTCCATAGACTCTACCGAAGAAAGCAAGAGTCAATGAATCCAAAGTATGATTTAGGTTAGAGAGACTCCATCCCACAGTTCACATACTGCAGATACTACTGTAATTGATTCACTGTCAAAGGAAACCAAAATTGAAAGGGAAGAAACCATGAGCAGCTCATTTGAAGAAGCTGCCTCCTTATCTCCAATAGAAAAGGTAAGTTTCCAAGTGTAATTAAGTGATTTTAGTGCTCTTGTCTTCCATTAGGGCCAGGTCAACTTCCTTTGGTTCAGCCTCCTGTGAAACCCAAAATTACAGAGAAATGATTTCTCAATTGGTGAAAAGGTTACAAATTTCAAGCTTCCCTATGTTACACTTGCCCCTGAGCTATCAAATCCAGTCTTGGGAAACATTCTCTAAAAATAAAGAAAATTGTGTTATAGTAGACTGCAGAACACCTGCAAACTTCTGATTTGCAAAGTGTGATGCTGGAAAAAAAGGCATGTGCACTGACAGCAGTCACACTGAAGCTGCAGGACTGAGTGTGCTGATGCTGAGGATTCCGTGTTGCGGCTCTAGGAAGTGTCCTCACCCTGTCTGTTTCACCCTTGTAGAGCTAATGTAGGGATCAGTGCAGAGTGGAAGACAGAGAAGAAAAGCTCTGTCAATCTGAAAATCCTCTTATAGCTGGTTGTTTACACTGGCAGGATGGGATTGTCCCTGTCTCATCTCCCAATTCCTTTTCCTTCTCTGACTCTTGTTGACAACGACATTATTTTCCCTTTGCTTCTGATTCTTCTAATGATTATAGTTGACAGGATTACTTTACAGATGAAGGGTTAGAGCATGAAGCACTAAAGCTTGGGTTCTGGTCGTGCGTCTTTTCTGGTATATATGCTAGCAGTTCATTCCAAAATGTACAGACTAGAACAGGCTTGTATTACTAGGTATGGTAAACTGAGTAACTAAAATATATTCAAGCAAAATGAGAGGTAAACTGAGTAACTAAAATATATTCAAGCAAAATGAGAGAAGGATGCGGAAGAGCGTACATAAGTCAGTGAGATGCAAGTGCATATTTTTTTTTTCTGTGAAAGGCTATTAGAGATAAAGTTAACTGATGGCAGAATTGGGAAAAGGCTGTGCTGAGGACATGTTTATTTGCCTTGGGTGCTCTGTCAAAGAGAGAAGTGGAGAGTAGGGATTAGAAAACAGGAAATATCATCAGGAGATGTGGAACATTCAGACAAAAGAGCTGTGTGAGGGTGTTTTTACGAGGCAGTAGTGGTCAGACACGGCTGGATTAGTGACTTTGAAAGTCACAGTATTTCAACCACTGTCCTTGAACCAATAATAATTTTACACATATGAATCTTTTCATATCAAGTGTCAACTTTTCCTTTTCCATTGTTAATTGAAAGGAGGCAAAAGTGCAGGGAGTGTACAGGAGAAAGAAAAGTGCAGGAGAAGAAAAGAGAATTTCTACATTCTGTCCCTGTTTGCAGTTTAGAGACACAGAACAGAAATACTAAAAAAGGCCTTTGATGATATTCTTAATGAATCCTATGATTGGACATTGATAATACTGTCAATGTTTAAATTTCTATTTTATATTAATTAATACTTTTTACTTTGAAAACTCATATGAATTTGGTAAGACTTAGGAACTTAATGACCATAAAATATTGTCCCCAAGGAACTATATTCTAAATCTTGTGAATATAAAACTAATCTTTTAAAAGACTGATGAACAATGTTTGATTTTGACACTCTTCCAGAGACAAGTTGAGAGTAGCAATTTCTGATTCTTCTCTAAGCATAGATGTGGCTGGTCTGATGCCACTGAGAAATCACACATGTGTAGGCTGCAAGGTCAGCCTGTATTTTATCAGGATCATGATGGATCCATGTTTTCCACTGATTGTCTATGTGCAAATAATAGAAAGGCAGATGTGTCTAGCAGGAATCTTAGCACCCTGTATCACGTTCTCTCCATTATAGATAAGCTCATCAAAACTTCCTTCCAATCAAGATTGTAAAATTTCACTAAATAACCTGAATGTAATTTTATATCTCGAGTTGTGAATAAATCTTCAATTTTGTTCTTATTTATGTTTATTTATGTGTGTGAGAGATATAGAAAGAGAGAGAGAGAATATATGTATGTATGTGTTTTGTGGGCACATATACCATGAATTACATGTGGAGGTCAGAGGACATCTTAAAGAAGTCAATACTCTTCTACCATGTATTTCCCAGGGCTGGATTCTGGTCATCAGCCTTTGTGGCAGAAGCCCCTTACCTGATATGCCATGTCACTACACCCTGATAAATAAATGTTAATAAAAGATGGCCTTTTATTTTATACCCTCCAATTTTATGATTTGGTAATGAAATATATTTAAAACTCAACTTCCATCTTTCATAAGCTTCTTACAGGAAGACTGCCTGCATTTCTAAGCTTCTCTATGATGTCTTCAGAGACCAGCTAGGCTGGGGTTTTGTACTGATTTACTTGCTTAAAAAACATTTTCCCAAATGCTTGCTTTTTTTTCAAATTTTCATAGCACTAGGATTTACACAATTACAGCAAATGGTCTGTTTCCACTTTTCCTTCATCACAGCATCATTCATGTACTAAAGATCCTATGAACTTTTTGTCCACTTAATTTCTGTATTTATTGAAAATCGTAACCATAGCTTAAGTTATTTGACCACCATAACATAGTTATTATGATCCATCAGACTGATAGGATTTTAGACACTTCGCAAAACTTTTGCATTTTAAAACAGTATGAAAATGTATCCTGAACAAATAAGCAACGTGAAATGATGCTTTTATGAGTATGAAGGTGTCATTTGAGTATTCAGTAATAAAAGTAACGACTTCAATTGCACATAAATATACAGTCCCATCTAAACACTTTGCTCATATAGAGGTACAACATAGAGAAATTATTTTATTATTTATAGTTTACATTTAAATCTTGTAAGACTAGAGTTTCAGAACACTAATGGCAGTGAGATAGTGTTTGAATCTCCTCAACAATGTAACACATTTCTCTAACTCTAGTTCATCTGATATTCTGAGAATCTGCTGGGAACTGAGCTCTGTTATTTAAAGTTTTCTTTGATCTCTTTACCTTTGAATTTTTCACTGAATATTATATCACTTAGGAAATTGTTCTTTGGTATATGATGATGATTAATATTC
>NW_008332686.1:656819-732260 GCF_000622305.1 Nannospalax galili | reverse complement strand
TTAACATTCACAATACATTTAGCCTGAAATAACTAATGTGTTTTATTACATTTATCTTAAACCTCATTATTATTAAGGGGCATGTCTTAACCATTCTTTGCAACAATGATAGATTCTTTTCTAAAAAAAACATTACTCAGGTCACTTTACTCATTTTTGTGTCTACTATCCATTATTTCTTCACTTCTTGGATAAATTATTCAGACAAGCATTTATTTTACACATTTTTTGTCAATACTTCTATTCAAACTTCCAGTTTCCTGTGGCTGTCATATAACCAGAAACTGGTTCATTACTTATGGTTGCTGTAAACAATTAAAACTATATTACAACATTTTATTATATTTTAGTTTATTTATATTAGAATATTGAACTTTCCATCTGTAAGTTTGACCTTTCATAATTTGTTTTTTGAAACAGTCCCTCACCCTGTTGCCCTAGCTGGCCTGGACTTCACTATGTAGAACAAACCGGCCTTTTTTCTTAGAGAGCAGTCTTCCTCTGCCTCCTGAGTGTTGGATTAAAGATATGTGCACCGCATTTGGCTGTGTAAGTGTTCACACTTGAAAATGTGTGCTATAAAATAATACGTCCATTTATATATTTATACGAATTACCTAGGATGTTTTCAACATGCACCACTGCAAAAATTATAAAACCATAAATGATAATAAATTTTATATCTTCATTTCAAACTATTATCCAAACATTTTATGTATATGATTAAAGTGATCTTACAACAGAATTTCATATTATTCTGACATAGAATTGCTATACAAATTTTCATGTTTTCATTTTACTTATTTTTCATGTGTTTATTATGTTGAATAGTGTTTTTCTTATTTTAGAGCATGGGGATAATATTTACAATGAGACATGTATGTAGGTATGTAAAATATGTTTCATTTCTTCAGAACACTCAGCACAAGGTAGTGATAGCTTTGTAGTCTCTTCTACACTTGTAGTCGAGGTATCCAAACAAGAATTTCATTTGTTTAAAGAAAGAACAAATACTTTCATTGCACTTTGTAATATCAATAGAAATGAATATCTTTGGCCAGCATTCCTATTTATTCATGTCACAAATGCAAAAGCCTTGATTTGACCCAATGACCTTCTGAGTCAATGGTGTTTCTTACAGGGACCTAGTTACCTATTTTAGAATTTTAAAGATTCTTAGAGCATTTTATCTCGTCTCAAATGCAGCTGGAAATGACAGATCATGGGGAACAGTCAAGGAATTCAGAGATCAGACCAATGATTGCAAGATGTCATTTCTTTCACTGCAGATTAAACATTTGGCAGCTGTCTCGAACCTGTAGCCACTGGTACAGTAATGAAAAGCAATGTGACTGAATTCGTTCTGTTTGGGTTGACACAAGATCCTGAAAAACAGAAGGCAATATTTGGGATCTTCTTGATTCTGTACCTTATGACTTTGTTGGGGAATTTGCTCATTGTGATGACCATTAAGACAAGTCAGACCCTTGGGAGTCCCATGTACTTTTTCCTCTTCTACCTGTCCTTTGCTGATGCATGCTTTTCTACAACCACAGCACCCAGGTTGATTATAGATTCCCTCTCCCAGAAGAAGATCATTTCCTACAATGAGTGCATGACACAAGTCTTTGCATCCCACTTCTTTGGATGCATGGAGATCTTTGTGCTTATCTTAATGGCCTTTGATCGCTATATGGCCATCTGTAAGCCTCTGAGATACACCACCATCATGAGTCGGCGTGTCTGTGTTATATTAGTGATTCTGGCCTGGGTAGGGTCTTGTATCCATTCTTCAGCACAGACTTTCCTGGCTTTAAGATTGCCCTTTTGTGGCCCAAATGTGATTGACCACTATTTCTGTGATCTACAGCCCTTGTTGAAACTTGCCTGCATGGACACCTATGTAATAAATTTGCTAGTTGTGTCTAACAGTGGAGCCATATGCATGGTGAGTTTCATACTTTTGCTAATCTCCTACATTGTCATTTTACACTCTCTGAGAAACCACAGTGCAGAAGGAAGGTGGAAGGCACTTTCCACGTGCACCTCCCACTTCATTGTGGTTGTCATATTTTTTGGTCCCTGTATATTTATGTACACACGTCCACCAACCACATTTCCAATAGACAAGATAGTGGCTGTGTTTTACACAATTGGTACCCCTTTACTTAATCCTCTGATCTATACTCTGAGGAATGCAGAAGTGAAAAATGCTATGATAAGGTTATGGTGTCGTAAAGTGTGACTTCAGTTGAAAAATAATATATGAGGAATCTGATGTATAGTTACTTAAGACTTTAGTTGCATGAACTGTAAAAATAATATATTCCTTACAGTAGTTTATTGAAATACCCATCTATGTGTGTATATATAAATCATAATCTTATTCAATCCTATAATTTCTATAAGAAATGCAGTCAGGATGTGGATATATAAATTTGATCAAATCCAGTGAGTTTCTGACTCAGAGATAACTCTTGTGGAGACCTATCTGTTTTAGAATTTTCATAGAGATCTTGTCTTATTACAAAGCAGTTAGAAAAAGAAAAAAAAAGAAAAGAAAAACAGAGTATGAAACGAGTAGTTCAGAGTAGGTGTTGATGTCCAAAAGTATATATTTGACAGTTTCCAATCCCATATGCACAAATGAGAAAATATATTTATAACATCCAGATAAATACCATTTTTGTTATTATTTTATGTTTTTAAGTGCTGTTTTCAAAGTGTTAGAATCAAGATCCTTAAAGATGATATTTAAATGTGATTGTTTCTTATGTAAGCAAGACATAATACAAATAAAAAATGTCTTGTTTATTGCTTCTCTTTCAAATTTCATAAAGTATGAGAAGTTTGTTTACCAGTGTCTGAATGAAATTCATAGAGCTTCATGGATAGTCCTCTCATTGTTAGGTAACACAGAGCTCCAAATTCCCCAGGTATAACTAAGGCCTCTTTCTGAAATTTCTTGTTCAATTCAAATACAACTCTAGATTTGTGATGGTTAAGATTGATTGCCGTCTTGATAATATCTGGAATCACCCAAGCACAATCTTTGGGGAACACCTGGGCAAATTATCTAGATTTGGTGAACTATGTTGGGAAGACCAATTTTAACTGTGGTCAGCAGAATTCCATGAGCTGACTGGAGGCAATGTTACCAGTGGCCTCAAGATATTGCCAACAGGGCTATCTACTCTTATAAATCTATCAGAACTTTTCAAATGTGAGTCTAAATAAATCACTTCTTCCTTACAATGCTTTTTCCATGGTATTTTATTACAATGATGAAAAAGGGAACTAATACAGTAGTTAACTCCCTGCCCTACATCCCCACCAGCATATTCTTGCTGGGCTACAGCTAATGAACTATTTCAAAATGGCTATTAGAAAATGTTTTGGATATTATCACCCAATTGGCTAGTTCCTCCAGGAGGTGGGGCCTGCCACAGAGTGTGGACTATGGAGTTGTGGTTGGAAGCCATCTTGGGACTGAAGCAGTGAGCCAGTAGGAACGTGCATGGTGGTGGTTACAGACAGAGAGATGGTCCCAGGGCCTCACCTGCATGGAAACCAGAGGGGGCATTTACTGACCTGGGACGAGACTGTGGGCCCAAGATGTGTGAGTGAAAGTTAATGGAGACTATGGGCAGGGCCGCAGGAGCATCTGGTGCCAGGCTCTGTGCTGTGGTACAAGAGTATTTGTCTCTGTGTGAGTTCCCCAAATACCTCTTCCCTACTCCAGGGCATAAACCAAAATAAACTCACATAAAATATATTATACAGTTTGTCTGATTGTGCAAGAGACCTGGAGGGAATTTGGGTGACAAAATTGGCGCAGCCTGACAGGATATGACAAACCGAAATTGAGTTTTAAAAGAGCACTGATGATAAATAAATATCTGGAATCACCCAAGCACAATCTTTGATCACTGATGGTGGTGCTGATGTGATTGTTACAATGGGTTACTAAAAAGAGGCCAGCAACACAGAATCATGGGCCACAGCTATCTTGTAAATGTGGGGCTATGTTGCGGGTATGTGAAGATTTGTTAAAAGTTACCCAAAGGCTAGAAAATCTTTTACCTGCTCTGGACCCAAAGAAAGAGAGAGCGCGGCCACTTTGCATCATAAAAGATGTGTCCCAGGAGGAGAAAGCTGAAAAGGCTGAACTGGCAAACCTAATTGCAGAGTTTAAGAGAGAAAAAAGGTGGGACACTTTGACTTGTGTAAGCTCCAAGGACTCAGAGGAAATGACAGATAATAGTAAAAAGGGAAAAAAACGCTAACTGTGCTGTACCTAGGAAATAGTCCACGCTAGAACTGTTAAAACTAGGAAAAACTTACAAGCAAGCAAGCAGAGAGCCCCTGGCCATGTGGCTTGTGAGAGTATCGGACATGGGAGCAAATGATGTGAGTCTAAGTCCTTCAGCAGCTTCACAGCTGAGTTATATAACCATCTGTCCATCCTTGCGATATAGACTGTTCAATCTAGGCCAATGCAGGGGGGAACAATCCTTAATGGGGTGGCTGGTTGAAGGCATTAAAGATATATGGTTGTCACAAAGGGAAACTAACATGATTAGCAGGGGCTGGAGGACTGTAAAGGAGGGGCAGGTATTCCTGAGAGAACTAGGTATGAGAAAAGCAATATATGATGTCCAGTTCACTGGGCCAGATAAGGCTGAGTTCACCAGAGATATGAAAGAAAGCCTAATTCAACTAGGACCTCGAGAATTGTATGGGGCTTTAATGGTTTTACTAAGCCCCTTGATGGGACAGGATCTTTGTAAAGTGAGAGAGGCTTTGGCAAATCTAAATGATTCTGACCAGCATGTAAAACATGTCTGTAAAATAACTGAACAACCTATAAGAGATATAAAAAAGACCAGACAGAGGAAATGGTCCACATGGGTTACTCAAAGACAAATGTGGCAAGACTTATGTCAAACCCAAGTCCCTAGGGGAAAAAAAAAATTGATTGAAAACCAAGTTTGGTACTAAGGCATTTCTGGAAGGTTTGAATATTACAAGAACAGTTTACAAAGGACTTTTGAAGGATAACAAATGTACAAGGGGTGGTTAAGAATCCCCAAGGATTAAATATGATGCATTTCTCTTCTGATAAAGGCTATGCTAGAGGTGGAAGCAGGTTTTCCCACCAAGTTCTCCCCCAACAACTTGGTGTGGTCAGTGGGAAGACAACAGATGTGACTACAATCAGGAGGCAGACCCAGAGCCTGTCTGACTCAGGGAACCAAAAGGTGCAGCAGGAACAGGAGAAGCCCCCTGCCTTCTTAGCCCAGTGCAGGGTCAGGCAACTGGAGCCAACACTTCTAAGTGTATCAAGAATAAAAGAATCCAAAGGGATAACTAAAAATGGTAAAGAGCTAACCAAATTAATGTCTTGTACCCATGCTATGGTACCAAACAAAGATCTATGAAGAAAACAGTTAATACGAAAGGACAAAACTTTTACATGCTGTGTGAGACCTTGTCTATGATTGATTAAATATACAATGTTAATATTCAAGTGTTTTACAGATGTGAAACCCATTTGAAAGATACCTGAAGAAACAAAGACCAGCTATAGCTGTAAGATTTTTGGGAGTTTTATGTACATTGGGTAAAATGAGGATAGAGATTCCCATACTATACAACTGTTAAGAAAATCCACAGTACCATGGGTGGGTTGCCCCCTGCCCCATGAGCTGTTGGTCATAGAGAGATCCTAGAGGTCCTCCAATTCACCAAAGCTATTACCATTAATGTTGGTTGTACACTAGAAAGGTCAGTAAGGACATGTTGCTAAAAACACTACATGTTGTGAGCATGGGAAAAGAAGAGATGGAACTGAGACTAAGCCAAAAAACTCCATGCCACTGGATGATGTTCAGATTGCCAGAAGGCTCTATATGGATGGTTGGGGTAGAAAGGATGCCCTATAATTCTCAAGGGTGGATCCCACATGCTGCACACTGGGGACATGCCAAGCAATACCTGCAAGTGCAATAATGGCTCTACCAACATACATACAACTGACAAATTTCTAATTGGATAAGGCCCTCTCCTAGGGGTGGAACACACATCTGGTGCTTTAGACCAGGCCAACACCTTGTGTCGGGAAAGGCTACTGGACCTAGTGGAGAAGCCATCATGCATATACTGTTCAATGGATATAATACACTTATTGGGATATCTTCTTGGCATCTATATTTACATTCATGTTTGTTTAAATGTGTCTACTTCCTTCCATTTGTCTTTATAGTAGAAGAAACACCACTGAGATTGATCAGCCTAAAGATGACTAATGGGGAGGCCCAAGAAGCCACTATATCACCATGATACAAGAGAAATTGCCCTACATCTGTCACCCCCTCCAAGGCTCAGGGACCTTTAGAGGGAAGATGGACAGGAAGAATGTAAGAGTGGAGGAAAGTGGTGGAGTGTCTCCCAGTTGGCTAGTTCCTCCAAGGGGCGGACCTTCCATGGAGCATGGACTAAGGAGGTGTGGCTGGGAGCCATCTTGGGACTGAAGCTGTGAGCTGGTAGGAAAGCTTGTGGTGGCAGTTACAGAGAGAGAGAAATGGTCCCGGCGCCTCACCCGCATTGATGTGAGAGGGGGCATTTACCAACATGGGATGAAACTGGGGGCCCAAGATATGTTGGCGAAAGTTAACGGAGACTATGGGATGGTCTGAGGGAGCATCTGGTGGCTGGCTTTGAGCTGTGGTGCAAGAGTGCTTATCTCTGTGTGAGTTCTGCAATTTACCCCCTCCCTACCCAAGGGTATAAACCATAATAAACTCACATAAAATATATTATATGGTTTGTCTTATCATGCAGGAGACCTAAAGGGAATTCGGGCTACATCAATTAAAAAAAATCATAAATATTTGAGGTGATGGATGGGTATACCAGCTAACCTGTTCTGACCTCCACAGATAGCACATATGAATACAAGTACCACACTTTACTTAATTTTTATAATTACTGCATAATAATTAAAAAATGAAAATGTGTGTTTGAAAGTACATTTCTCTCATATGATATTTTCAGCCAAGGACTAGGATCTGAAAATGAGAAAGACAGGACAGTCTGAAGGGTCAAAGAATGGAGAATCATTCAGGAAACAGAAAAGCCTTATAGGCATTGGTGTGTTAATAAACTGACTTATTGTCTCTGGATGTGGCAGATATTGATAGGTTTGTATGTTGCTTCCTCGTGGGGACATTTTGCAGGCACTGTCTGTACTATCTTTGGTTCATAAGGCCATATTCCTTATGATCACTGAAGACTTCTCTCTTATCTCTTCAGAATGTTCCAGCTTTTCATTGTAGCTACTTCCTGCACATCCTCTGTCACGGTACAGTGACCATAGTTCAAGCCTGGTGGGCTTGGGGATCCCAACAGATATAAATCAAGACACCGGAGATGCAGAGGTTTAGATACCAGGGCACCTTTATTGTGAATCAAATAGAGCTCATATAGGAATCAGATCACGAATAACCAAGAAGTAACCAAGGAATCACTAAGGATACATCACCAACAGAAAGTAACCAGGGAATAACAAAGGACACAGTACGTTACTACGTTACCTCACCATCACCTGAGGTTCAGCTACGTAATGTTTACAGTATCTAAGATATAGTGTGTACTGCTTATGATTGCTCTTAGCAACTACTAGAATTCAGTAATCTTACATAGATCGAGGCTATCAGTGCTGAGAGACTTCGGTGCCTGTAAACTGAAACAGGACTCTTTAGTTATGTTTCTAAGATTGCCAGTTTATCAGGGAAGCATAGCCTATCAACTCTTACCATAGAAGCAGCGAGCTGGGAAGCTCTTAAAGTGGTGGTCTTCTTTCTTCAGTCTTCTTTCTTTAATGCCTAAGTCAAGGCAAGCTGCCACAATCTAACGCAGCCATGGCTGTGCATGCAGCAAAGCTCCCAACAATCCTCTGTATGGATCTCTTTCTGCATTAAACAGCAGACATGACTGGTCCTTGGAAACACTGTCAATAATAAGTCTTATCAGATGGTGTCAAGAAGCAACACTCACCCAAATCATCTGTGAAGTCAGAAAGGGACTCTTCCTTCCTAGATGTTTCTGGTCTCAATCCTTTGGGTCTACCATTAGGTTGGGATCCATGCTAGGTGCTCTGAACCAAACAATAATGGTACTCTCTATTACACACACTCACACACACACACACACACACACACATACACACAAATATATACATGTATACATATGCTCATATACCTACACAAATGCATATACACACAGACACATACAAACATATATACACACATACATTCACACATGTATATGCAAACTCATTTACATAAACAAACATGCACACTTACATGCATACTCATGCACATACACGCAGACAAACAGACACATACAAGATGACACACACCCTCACACATACACATACACACACTAATACACACATGGACATGTAAATAAAAACACACATATAGACACATATACCCATACACTCAGGCAAACACACACACACTAATTTATATGCAAGCCACATACATGAAATTTGAGGTGGTGTTGAATCACATTTTATAAAGCTTTCTCTATATCTAGTTTGACAAGTTACTCTGAAAATTTCCATGCTGATCAAGGGTTTGTCTCATTTCTTGGTTTGGGGTATTTGTTCATATATTGTAATAATTGTAATATTTTCACTATCATGGAAAGAGGTGGAGTGACTTGGAGATACTTTGTAATTTCATACTGTGTCTAGTTAAACTTTCAAATTTAAGATAGTCTGGCATTGTAATCATAATCTAATCTATAACTATGTTGATTGCATCAACTATGGATTTGTGATTATTTATTTTCATTGATAAAGGGGGTCACATATTAAACTAATAAGCACTTATGTGCACATGCCCAAGATACATGGCATAGTCAAAAGTTTATGTTTGAAACATGTGAAAAAAGAACAACGCAAAAGAGCTTGAACTAAGGCTGAAAACAGGAATAAGAAGAGAGAAGAACCTCTCTGAAAATCAAGTTTGACTGGATTATATAAGAAGTCAAATAAGTGACCTCATAAAGATCCAAGACAGCTCATGTAAAATCCTTTGTCATCTCGATGATGAAAAGAGGCCTTTCCCACATTTCCCTCCTCTGACTCAGATCTGAGGCCTCATGGCTGAAAAAAGTAACAATTTTCATGGTTTTAGAAGGAACCATCAGTAGGCTGTCAGCAGACACTGGGGATGGACAAGGTTGCACTGAAGGGGCTCCTATCACTGGTCAATGGAGTACTCAAATGATTCAGGAGAAGATAGTCCTTCATATAGTTTGGGAAAACTGGGGCCCTCTCACATACTGGTTGTCATGTGTCGGAAAGGGGCAACTGCCTTGGAAACTTGAATGGTATTTGAATAAGTAGAGCAGGGTGAAAAAATAAAAATGGCTTGGATCAACGCCTACCATAGATCTCCAGGCTGGCATGCTGTATTAAAAAATTCAAGTCCATTATGAAAGAAGGGGAAGGCTTTGTCTGATTGATTGATTGATTGATTGATTGATTGATTGATTTGTTTTTGTTTTTGTTTTTCTTTGAGACAGAGTCTACCTATAACCCCAGGAGGGCTAGCACGCTCTATGTAGACCAGACTGACCTCAGTCTCACAGGGATCTGCCTGCCTCTGCCTCCCAAGAACTGGAACTAAAGGCATGTGCCACCGTGCCCAGCTTCAGTTTTATGTTTTAATGATTTAATTTATTATTTTTATTTTGGTAAATATGAGTGTTTTGCCTGCATGCATGCAAGTGCACCTATGTCATGCACTACCTGTGGAGGTCAGAAGAGGGTGTTGGGTCCCCTGGAACTGAAGTTATTAGTTATGAATTGCTGTTGGTTCTTGTTGGGTGCTGGGAACCAAACCTGGGTCCTCTGAAAAAGCAGCCAGTGCTCTTAATCTCTGAGCCATCTCTCCAGTCTCCAGTTTAATTTTTTTTTTAAGTCAGAGTCTCTCTGTAGCCACAATTGACCTGGAATTCACTTTGTAGACCAGGCCGGCCTTGATCTCAGAGTGGTCCACTTGTCTCTGCCTGCGGAGTCCTGTAATTAAAGATATGTGTCACCAGAAATTGTTGAAAGAAGTGTTTTTCTCATAAGATTCAGAACACACATGTAGATTGCGTTTTATACTATCAACATACCCTTCCCTGAAGTAATAACTGCTGTGAGGAAAACTGGAGTCTGAGTTTTTAGGTATATATCACACACCTACCTCTGAGACAAAGATGGAGACTCCAATTGACCTTGTGCTCTGAGAGTAAAACGATGGATCTAATAAAGAGAAAGGGAATGGAAGAAATGAGACAGAAGAAAGAAAAGAAAGAAAGAAAGAAAGAAAGAAAGAAAGAAAGAAAGAAAGAAAGGAAGGAAGGAAGGAAGGAAGGAAGGGAAGGAGTGAGAGGAGAGAGAAAGGGAGACGGAAGGAAAGAAAGAAAAACAAGAAGAAAGTAGGTGCTTTGGAAACAAACACCTGCACCATATTTTCACCACTGTGATATACCCGTTTCCACACGAGTACATTCGGTGACTATAAAAATAAGAAAAGTGTGCTTCATTTTCAAGGCATTGTATTTCTATATAGCAAGAACCATGAGAACATACCTATTATTTCCCAGACTCCCTTCATTGCCATCTAACACTAAGGAAGATTGCAAGATAAACAATAGGTAGAAAAATAGATGATTGATGATAGATAGATAGATAGATAGATAGATAGATAGATAGATAGAGATAGATAGATAGCTGATAGCTAGATGATAGATGGATAGATTGATAGATGATAGATAGATAGGTAGGTAGATAGATAGATAGATGATAGATAAATTATAGATATGGGTACATTACTGTGTATGATACAAAGAAGCAGAGACAGAGAGAGCGAGATGAAACTCATATATCACAATTTTCCTGTGTGTGGCATTTTGACTGTCCATTTTTTGAGTCAAGTGCTTTCAATTTTTTTTATTATTATTATTAAATTATTATTATGTATGTGTACATGATGTATAAGTATAGGCTTACATATGTCATGGTGTATGCATGTGTGTGTGTGCGTGTGTGTGTGTGTGTGTGTGTGTAGGGTAGTGTACAACTTACATTGATTAGTTTTCTACTTATTCCATGGGGCCAGAGATCAAACTTGGGTCTCCAGAATCATGCAGCAAGTGAGCTAACACACTGAGCCATCTTGCTAGCACAAGAATCAAGTTTTCTTATTGATTAAACTCTATAGTGTTGTGTTTTAAAAATGGTTGAAACGTGTCACCTAAACTTTACATTTCAGGATTACATTTTCTATATAGTAGTTGGAAGTGGCTGAGCCTTGAAGGAGCATCAGTGAAAGGTTCAAGGACCACTAAGATGGATTAGGGAGCTCAGCCTCTGTAGATTTTTTTCTTCCTTTCCCATATTCTTCCCTACCAATCCATGAGGTACTCACCAGTGTTGAGCTTACAACTTTGGGCACATGTCTTTGACTCTCTAGATCCATGAAACTAATAAGCTTCTTTTCTTCACAGTGTTATCCTGCTTCTTGTATTTCAACATAGAAATCAAACTGGGCAAATATATGTACTATGCTATCACAAAATCATCTCTCATCAGGTAAATATTTTATTTCCGTTAACGTGCAGTTGATTTGATCTCTACTAAATCTTTTTGTCAATGTTCTTGGCTAAGGCAGCAAAATTCCAGGGAAAAGGTTCTATGACACGTTAACATTTGACTCTATTTGCATCTAAATCAAAAGCATTAGTGTTCTTCACATATGTCTATTTAATTTATGTCATATATTCTCTTCACAGAAGATTAGTTTTATTCAACATCACCTTCAGTCTAACATGACATTTCTCTTCCCCCTCCTTTCTCTTCTCCCTCTCCTCTCTGATTCTCTTTCTCTCTCCTCCTCTATCTACCTCCCTCCCTTCCTCCCTTTCTACCTTCTGTTTCTTAACCTTCCACTCTATTCTTTGCTGCAAATATCAGGATACAAGGCTCCTTGATTCACAAACTCAGAGGTAGAATTCCATTCATGTCCAGCTTTCCCAGTCAAAGGTTTCAATAGATCTACCCAAAATCGAACAGGAAGGAATTGAAATTTACAGGAAAAAAAAATGCAATAGAGGAAGGCTGGTGGTTGTGCCCACAATGCAGTAAAAATACCTCAACTGTTTACTCTGTGCATACTGTCCCCAAATGGACATATACTCTAGCATGTCACAACACACTAGAGCAGAATGTGTTTATGATATGGATGGGCAGGATTCAATTCCAGAACAAATGTCTTCACACAGTTTGGCCTGACTAATTTGCTTTATCTTTCTGCCCTCTGTAGGAATCTGTGTTTGAGAACTTTGTGTTAGAAATCTTGGTACCACATACAATGATAGTAGTGATGCATGATGGTCAGGTCTCTTTCCTGAATGCAATGGATGCCTTTTACAACTAATTTTGAGAATTCCTTTCCATTTGTAGAATATGTTCTTTCAAAGAGGTAAGTACTTTCAATTTTACTTTTACTGCACTATTTTAATCATAATTCAAAGCGTGTTTTCTTAAATTAAATTATGGTTTGACATCTTGGATATATTTTTAAATAAAATAGGTATGATTATTAGAAAATTTTAGCAACAAATTAGTAAATAAAATGTCCTTTAAGAATACGGAAAAAATTGCTACAGTACATTTTAAGGCATTTAATGAAAGAAAAGCACATCATTACTTAAAAATTAAATTAATTTTAATTGTTCATATAAGTAGTAAGCAAACTTGCAAAGTCACTCAAAATTATATGATGAGACAAAAATCTTTCAGTTGTAAGAATTATAAAGTTAAGGCTTTTTTTCCTTAGTTTTTTTTTTTTTTTTTTTCTTAGCCAGTAAGTAGAGTCATTTATTTCTTTAACATTAGATACTAGTATTTTGAATGACCCCATTGTTTGGGGTTTCAGAGAATGTTGTGTCCAGGTCAAAGATGTCAATAAAGGGTAGCTATTTTTGTCATTATCTGTGGTCCCAGACACATCCCCAAGGCACTAGATAAACACTCTAATGTGGCAACTCCTCCCATATCTCCCATAGCTTTATCCTGGCAACTTCGTGTACTCTTTCTTTTTCTTTTTATAATTTTATGGGGCTTTTTGCTGCTCTAACATTCACCCTTCTTAAGAGGTAACCTTAAAAGTTTAAAGGGGTTATATAAGGGCTCCCTAATACTTTGAAATTTGCCCTGTTTTGACTTTTTTCTGATTCCCTGTCTAGAACTTGTAATGCTAACTATTCTTGCCTTTACTTCTCCTTCATGTCTCCTAGGCACCAGTCAAGGACTTTTATTTTCTTCCTACAGTTAAGAATTATGAAAATTGGGAGTGTTTTAGATAGACCCACTGAAGGGGTACCCCAATTGCCTCACCTTGCATCCAAGTTCAGCATGGAAGAAGCTAGAGAATTCTGCATCCCAATGCCCTGTCAGCAATTTGGATAACCTCCTCAGAGGATGGTGTGATAAGAATAGGAATTGGCTAGGCAGTTAGGGTAAAAAGACCACAAATAAACATACTCTGTTCCAAAGGCCAAAAATGTCAAAAGTATTTGGAAAGGTTATTGCTTAATAAGAAGTTTTCTGTTACTCTTCAACATATAGAACTTCCTGAAAGTCATTGTTTTCCATGAACTTGTTCTAATGATCTTTCTGATATTTGATAATAAGGAAATGAATCTACTGAGATGAAGAATGCCATCGGCTGAGGGCATAGGTCTATAGTAGAGACCTTGTCCAGTACAGGTGAGTCCTGTGTTTCCTCCCCATTGTTGTAAGAAAAAAAATGGAAGACTCAAAAATGCATCATTCAAGACGTCTTCACTGGGAAACAACACACAGTCTCACTATTAACGTTTTATTGGCATTTATCAAATATATTGGTGAATTCACAAATGCAATTTCACAAAAATTTTCACTTGTATACAAAAGTATCCCTATTCCCTCCCCATTCCTCCATCTGTACAGTTCCACTTCATTTTTTATGTTATACATATGTGTATACATATTTAATATATACATATGGATATGCATATATATTTTTACAGTTTATATATATTAACCTAAGCACATATGTTATAGAGAAATACATTATATAAAAATAGAGAATACATTTTCAAAAAAAGAAAAACAGATACTCAAAGGCTAACACAGCTTTAAAAGCAGCTGAAAATTAACATGATTTATATACAGTAGAAGAGGTAAGGAGGCATTCAAGATATGCTTGAAAGGTACAGACAGCAGAAAAATAGATCAATAGAATTCTGAAAAAAAATCAAGGAGTTTCTGAGATTTTGGGAAGCCAAGGAAGCATAGAGAGCAGCAGCAAACATAATCCTATACTGCACATATTCTAAATGACAACACAGAATTTATCTAGTTATAAAACATCACTCTGGTTGCCAGGGAAGGATGCACATTTTGTTTTTCTCATTTCTGAAAGAATGACTGTGTCTTATTGGAAATGATTATAGTTTGAGGTGTGAACCCAAGTATCCTATTCCTTCCAAAGTTTCTTCGTGGCATCTTTTACTTCTGCATTCCTCGGTGTGTAGATCAATGGATTCAACATGAGTATGATAACTGAATCAGACACAGCCATTGCCTTATCTATGGGGTAGGTAGGCACTGGCCTCACATACAAGAAAATACAAGGCACAAAGAACAATACAACCACTGTGAGGTGGGAGCCACAGATAGGGCTTTACGTTGCCCTTCAGAGTTGTGAAACTTCACAGAACAGAGGATGACTATGTAAGAGGCAATCAGAATAAGGAAGATAGCCACACAAATCATCCCACTGTTGAAAATGACAATGAGACTGATGGTATGGGTGTCCATGCAGGAGAGTGTCAGTAATTGAAACAAATCACATATAAAGTGATCTATGAACTTGGGCCCACAGAAAGGTATTTGTTACATGAAGAGAAGCTGAATGGTGGTGTGTGCAAATCCCCTGACCAAAGCTCCTCCCAGCAGCAGGCAGCACATCAGAGGACTCATGAAGGTCATATAGTACAGGGGCTTACAGATGGCCACATAGTGGTCATAGGCCATCACAATGAGAAAGATGATCCCCACACCTCCGAAGAAGTGTTCTGCAAAGAGCTGGGTCATGCAGCCCTCAAAGGAGATGGTCATATTCTCAGAGAGGGAGTCCACAATCAACTTGGGGGCAATGATATAAGAGAAGGTAATATCCAAAAGGGACAAAAAAGTGAGGAAAATGTACATTGGTGACCTCAAACTCTGGCTTGTGATCATGGTGAAAATGATGAGTCCATTTCCAAAAAGCATTACCAAGTACATGATTAGAAACACTGCAGAGAACAGTTTCTGTAGCTAGGGGTTTGCTGTTATACCCAAGAGAATGAACTTTGTTACATTGTTTTGATTTCCCATTTATCTTGTTTTCATATGAACTGTATCTGGGAGTCATAAACCTAAAGAAGAAAGGTATGACTTAAAATTAGTGAGCATTTTGCTTCCAAGCAATTAGTTTTCAGATGGGTTTTTTATATTGCTGTTCTCCTCTCAATATATGATAGAGTACTTATTTCATTAAAATCTGATCACATAGCCCAGCATATTGGCAAAGTTCATAATCCCAGGACTTGGAATTTGGAGTCAGTAAAAGCAGATGTTGAAGGACATCTTTTGCTACATAGTGAGTTCCAGGCCAATCTGGGGTACATAAAGCTTTGTCTCAAAAGTGTTTTTCCACGTTAAATAGATGCCTTTCTCTCCTGCTTTTAACGTTATGGTTGTATTAGTATGCGACTCTGATCAATATGGTTAGGCTTCATGTGACAAATACAGACAATGAGGTTCACAGCTTAGGGAATTTAGACATGGTATCAAAGATAATATATTTTGGGGTCAGAATGTGGCCATCATTTTCTAAATTTATAGTTAAGAAAATTCAATAAATCAGGTTCTTCTTTGTCAAGAACCCTAGTAATGCTTTTACAATTTTCTGCCTTATTAATTTGAAATTATAGGTATATACTCAAAACTGATAATTACATACCACTCAACTAATATATTGTTATATGAAAATGACAGAGTTCTACTTCTTTCAAGTCTAATGAAACAGCATGAGATAAATATCATTGCTATACTTAGTGTAAAGATGGACTGAAGCCTGGGAACTGTTATTGTACATAAGAAGATGATTATCTGATGATTGGACTGAAGCCTGGGAACTATTATTGTACATAAGAAGATGATTATCTGATGATTGTTTATGTAACTGGTCAGAAGTGGGGAACAGTTAACGATTCTTATATCTATTACAGTGTAACCTGTGATATTCTAGTCACATTAAAATTTCATACCCATGAAAAACAAATTTCCTAAAAAATATAGGAACCAGTGAGCTTATCTCAGGTTTGCATTTCTAATCAAGTTGGTTTTCACCCAAGGATAGAAATCCAATTATTTAATCTTTGTCAAATTCATAGAATCAGAATTTTTATTGCTTTCTTAGAAAGATTTAACTAAGAAACTTTAAGACTATCTGAGCCTAACAGAGAAACAACCTTTCTAGGTCCCAAGGGATTTACCTTTCCTCCAATTAATAACAGTCATTGAAGAGGAAACCAAGAAGAGACTTACAAGTTCATTCGAATGTTTCGTTTCTCTTTCCAAACTATTGGATTCTAAAATGTTTTCAATTCAGCTTCTTAGAAACATGATGAATATCTGTTCTCTGGGTTCTGTCTCAGGGCTATAAGAGCATGGTGTGTCCATATGAGATTCACAGATTTGCATCACTGCAGGACCATCCCTTGAGGTTGGTTTTACCCTGATGGAGATGATAATTCCTAAGTCAATGTATTTTCACTCGCCAGCTGTAATAACAGGCTGTCCTCAAGGGTGAGAACTTCCCTGGGCCTAGACCATGATGATTCTCCACCAGCAGAAATCTAGATAATAGTAGGCATTTGCTCCTTTGTTCACTCACTGTGACCTGAACCTCAGTTTCCGAATGACACCAATCTTATTATAACCAAACAATATGAAGTGTTAGAAGCCTGTATAAAAATGTCATCTCTAGAGACTGATTAGGGCTGAATGAGGGAGAGTAGACCTTCCTTAAGCTCTCTAGACAAACTGAATAGATTCCAGTGGATGAACTTGCACTGAAGGACATCTGGGTAAAATGCTTGAGCAAATGGGATTTAACACATATGGCAGAATACATATGTGTGTTGGCGTGTGGGCATGGATGGGGGAGGGAGTCTTAATTTCATTAAGAACTGCTGTAGGAAATATAAAGTCTCAATAAAAATATTAGAAAAATAGTTTGTGAAAAAATGCACAGGTGATAGGCAGAAATTGCATAGTGTTCAGAGACATCCGAATCCCATCACTTCTGAATTTCCCATTCCCAACTCTCCTGCTGAAATCATATCCAGTTTTTAAAGGTTCAAATTATTACAATTAAAGACTCTCATCTCTACATTCCATTTATCAAGCAAAGTAATGTGTGAGTTCATAATGTTCTCACTGTAATAAAATAAAATTACTGTGGCTGAAAATAAATGTAATTTACTTCCTATGGCATGACATTTTGACAAAATATTTTACCATGTTTCAAACAACGGCTTGTAGCCTCCATTCTTTTTGTCATGAATTTATTAAAACAAGATAATTTAACAGCATTGATTCTTGGGATTGATATAAATTACTTTAAATCTAAATTATTCACAGTACCCCTGGCATTCATTTCTGACATTCCCAGGTTTATCCTCATCTTAATATTCCACGACTCAACAGAGCCCACTATCATGGTAAACATAATAACTATGAAAGTTTTGCTTTTGAGCCTTTGCTCATGAATATTGTATGTTGAAATACATTGAATACATATTGAAAGAGCATTCATATGTGAAAAATTAAGCTTTAAAACCCACTAACCATCATAGATGCAGAGTCTCAGATGTTTCCATTTCCTAGCTCACCATCCAATATTGAGCGTCTTAACACTTCTTTATACACCTTTAGGCATCATAGACACTCTGGGAGCTGTATTTTCTCTTGTTGTGTATTCTTGTTTCATTTCCTTGATTTATACAAACACACACACACACACATACGTAGAGAGAAGGGGAGGGGACTATCTTAATGTCATTTCTGGTTAGGAGTCTCAGATATTGAGTTACTAGTACTGGTTAAAGAAGAGACAAAAGCCCCAAGCACATCTACCAGTAGACACAAGTTTTGTGTGAGAGGGTCACCTGGTCCCAGTTAAATACTTAGAAAATAGGCTTTCAGAATGAAATATCCTTTAAAAGTGCACTGCATGTAACCACAAGATATGGTAGTGCCTGCCTCTAATCCTAGCACTTGGGAGGTAGATGCAGGAATATCAATAATTAAGGGTTATATGGCACATATTCAAGGATAGCCTAGGCTACATGAAATCCATATTTTTTAAGAAAAGGAAAAGCAGAAAGAATGAAGGAAAGAAGGAACAAAGGAACAAAGGAAGGAAGGAAAAGTAAAAAATGGAATGTAAGCATATTTGACCAATGCCCTTGAATTCCTGGACATAGAAGAATTATATGTGTAGGCATTTTCTCATAAGAAAGCTCAGTCAAAATGAGAAAGAAACAATACAAATGATGGCTCTATATTAGGTAAAGTGGTTTCATTTGCACTGATTCTGTATTTTTGCATATCAATTCTTTGTTAGCATCATTACTGGGCTGCATAAGTACATTTTCCTAGACGTATCTAATGTCTGCTCACCATGACACCTTACGTTACCTCCTACCCACTGTTTCTCAACTCCTTTTGGTACTCTTCACATATACCTTCACAGTTTCACTGTAGCTTTCTGACATATATGTGAACATGTATGATATATTATATATATATTTATATATATATGACATTATGTATCTGAACATAAACAAGTCCAATAAATGAGAGCAAATATGCAATAGTCAGCTTTTTATATTTTATGCATTATATTTTATTTATTTTTAAAAATTATTTTGTGTGTACAAGTGTATTGCCTGCATGTGTGTAAATGCACCTGCATCATGCAGTGCCTGCGTAGGTCGGAAATAGGTGTTGAATTCCCCTGGAACTGGAGTTAGGGATAGTTGTTAGCTGCCATGTTGGTGCTGGGAATGGAACCCCTGTTCTCTGAAAGAGTAGCCCTTACTCTTAACCCTTGAGCCATCTCACGATATTTGTCTTTATTTTTTATTATAAAAGTCAGATGATGGTTATCTGCAATTTATTGTGCTATTCTCTACATTTGGACATATTTTAAATTTTATGCCCTACATATTTTATTTACATATGTTATATCTAATTATATTAACTTTCCTTTAAATGATATAATTTTGTTTTACATGGCTAAATAAAATTCTAGTTTATCTATCACATTTTCTTGATAGACAGCCAGTTGGATACAATTACTTCCCTACTGTACAGATTACTACAATAAACACAGATGATGTGTAACTATCTCTGTGATATGTTGACTTAGAGGTTTAAAAAACAAGTCCTGTCTGCCAAAACAACTGCTACATGATTGCAATAATCAGAATGAGTAAACCAACAGGGTAGTCTACTCTGCCAGGAAACTTTCAACTGAAACAAAACAATGTTTTGTTTGCTGAGATAGAACATTGTTTTAGCTGATAGTTTCAGAGATTTAGCCTGTAGCCCATGAGTCCCATTTCCCCAGGATAGCTAGGAATGCAGCTCAGTATTAAAGTAGTAAACTTGAGTAAGACACTGTGAGGGTATTTTTTAAAACTTTATTGTGATGTTCTTGAGTATAGACTTTGTAGGTGACAATATTGTGTTGCAATGTGAACATGTTAGACATATCCAGCCACTGTAAACAGTTTACTTTGTATCTTCTCAAAATAGAGTTTCTAATATCTTAAATCTAGAGGTACCCTAGGGTAACAAAAGAGCTACTACTTCCCCAGGAGCTATCTAGATCATCACCTTTTCCTGATTTAGCCCAATTATGTCCTTTTAGCATTGCCTGTAACTATTAGCATTCTCTTTCTTTATGGAAGCTATCTGAAAACATTGAAAATAATTTTTAATAAACTAAGTGCTTCCAAATAGTTTTCATGGAACATGTTATTAGAGTGAGTTTTCCTATAGTTTAGTATTCACCTAGAATGTGTTACAGTTATAGAACCATAGTTTGGGACTTATCTTCACTCCTTGGTTGATGGATTCTAATGCTCAGAGACAAAGCATATACCTAAGTTGATGGCTATCGTATAAAGCAGAGTGATTAGAATGGATATATTCATTAACATCTATTGTTATCTCCTTAAAATTAGAAATTTTCTTCCAGTAATTGATGTTATTTCTCATAATTCATAAGCATTTAAAAATAAATATTGTCTGATATAGTTCTGTAAAATCAAATTAGGTGAACTCATAGAAGTAGAATATAGAATGATGGTTTCCTAGGATAGGGTTTGTTAAGGTTAACCCCAAGACAACCCAAAACAAACTAATGACAAATGGATAACTCCAAAAACACAGTTGAGTCTAATCTGAAAACCAGTTTACTTATGGATCTATGAGCCAAGGAAGACCGCTCTTCTCAACATCCACAGAGAACTGGACTCATTGCACAATTTCCCTCACAGCTCTGATTCTTAATATAAATTACAATGAATTAGAACAATGATAAATAACTGATATAACAGCAGACATCCTACATACTGTGCTGTCTTGGGAATGCCACACAATAAGAGTACAAATCTTGACAAATGTTGGACTTCAGTATCATGATTGTAGTTGAAATTCCTAGGTCAAGTTCTGTTACAACATGCCCTGCTGGGAAGCAATCCACAAAGATCACCTGAAAATTTTTACAAATATGGACACTGGGTCCTAGAGCATCTTTCACTCTCATGGATGGAAAGCTTAGATTCATTTCAATCAAAGACAGCATTTACAGGTCGTCAGTTGTTATTCAGAATCATCTTTCAGTCTAATTTGGTATCTTTCTCTCACTCTCATTCTTTGTCATCCTCTCTCCTGTCTTCTTTCCTTCCTCTCTGTGGTTCTTAACCATACATTTTAATTGCCTTTCCTTTCTCTTCCTTTCCATTTCACTTTCTTTCCCTTCATTTTCTGCGTATTTTGCTATACATGGCAGCATACAAGGCCTCCAGTGTCATAGACTCAGCACTCTCTTTCTGTAGATAAATGTTATAATTTATCAGTCAAAACATGTTAGAGGGATTATCCAAAGTTCAAATAGGAAAGGAATACAGGCCTACAGGAAAAATGGACTAGATAAGAGGAGGCTAATGATTTTGCATGTAATGAAGTAAATGTACCCCAAATTTGCATTACATTAATTAATCCCTGAAGTCTCCAACACACTAGAGCTGAGTTTTTCAGACCCTCACTGATGTGCAGGATTAGCTCACAGAACAACTGTCTATTCATTTTGGCATTACCCATTTGCTTTATCTTTTTGACTTCTGCAGATCTATGAGGCTTAAGACTCCACATAAGCATCTTGGCATACCATGTTACAATGGCAGAGGTTAAAGATGGTCTTGTCAGGGTATTATATGTAATGTATGTCTATTATAATTGAGATAATTTCTTCAGATTCCTGGAGTATACCCTTTCACCAGAGTGAAATATTTCAATTTTATCTTCAGTATGCTATTCATTTAAAAATAAATAAACTTTTACATCTCAAATATATTTTAGCTAATGTAATCTAATTACTGGAAAATTTTGGCAACAGGAATCAGTGTACATAATAATAGTTTGTATAAAAATTGCCAAAAATTGTTTGTTAAATATATTTAATAAGAAAAAAGAAAAATCCTTTAGAAAATTATTTTTAATCATATGTAGAAGTATAAAAATTTAGTAAAAATTAAATTGGCTGGTGATCTTAAATTATGGCATGACAGAAAGTACTTCAAGTATAACGTGAAAATATAAAATTAAAATGATTATTATAGCCTTCACTAAATTCTCCTTGAAGTCATTAATCCTCATATTTCAATCAATTTAAGGTACTTAATACTTACACTGAATCATTATACTAAAAAGAGCACTGAAGTTTTTCACAAATGTCTACTGATAAACAGAAAAATCATAAGCAAATGTTTAAAATGTATACATCAAAGTAAATAAAATATTGTGAAATTTTTCCAATATTAAAAATTCATGAACAAAAATTTCTAGATATAAAATATTTTGCTGAATTTCACTGTTGACCAAAAGAATTAATCAATCCTGATTCTAAAGGATTTATAAATTTTGGGTCATTTTGAAGAGGTAATAATGATATTAATTTCTCTTAGGACTTCAGTGAGAGCCTGGCTTTAAACATATTGGCATTACTTTGCTGACATTTTGATCTCTCCTCCTTCAATGCCATGTGGATCATTATATTCTGCCCATCTACTGACTGAAAATGCCAGATAGTTCTTGAATTAGTGTTTTTCCCTCTAAAACTTTCACTCTACTCATCTTCATGCAGCCATATCCTTGTGCTCATTTTGTCTATTTTTGGTGTTCATCATTATTATTAACCACTTTTGTTAATATGTGTCATCATTTATCCTTAAGAAAGCTCAAGAAAAATAAAGAAAATAACTGCTTATAGAGACCTTCAGATACTCAACATGAAGTGCTTGTTATGAAATAGTTACAGAATGATTTTTATCAACTTGATATTTATGTTTTTCTTTGTTGGTTTTTAAACTTACTTTTTTTCTGCAATTACCCATAATGAATGAATTTTGTTCCTGAAGAAATTAGTCTATTTTATAATCTCTTAAAAGTTCTTATAAAACTACCATATGACAAACATAAACAAGACAAATATCCTTTCCTCTCAGATACACACTCTGGACAGGGGAATGAATAATAATGAAGGTTAGATAATAACCAAAAATATTTATACTTTTAAAAGTAATTATTATGAAAGAAAAGTAGTGTCAAGATAGAAAATGCCAGCAGGAGTGGTAGCGGCTTTGGATGGAGTTGTGGAGGAAGGTTTCACTGGAAAACACAGTCTCTTAACCTAGGACTAGAAGCTAGAAACAATGTGAGAAGGATAAGGAAAAATTTCGGGCAGATAGAAGCAAAGACACCTGGGGGAGAAAGGGCTTGAACACCACTAAGGGACCAGGAAAAGACTACACATGTCTGGTACATAGGGAGGGAACGGGAGAGGCGTTCCAGTAGTAAGATAAGTCATCAAAATCTAGAAAAAGGCAAGGAAGTTTCAAAATATTTTTATTGAACTTTTGTACATTTGTAAAATGTACAACTTTTGTACAGTTGTTAAATTTAGACCCTCCCTTCTCCATCCCTGCACCCCACACCCCCAACCAGCTATCATGCATTCTTCCATAAATGTTAAGTCCTATCCAGTTAATCACTGGAACTCAGTTGTCCTTTGGTGCAAGTTCATCCACTGGAGTCTATCAGCATATCTAGAGATCTTAAGAAAGGTTTACTCTCCCTCTCTAGTGGTAGTCAGTCTCCAACATTTCCCAGGCTATGGCTGGCCTGCTTCCCATTTCCCCGTCCACTCTGGGCCCTTGTCTAATTGAGTTGGTATGGGTCTTGTGCTCGATGCCACAGTTGCCTCAACTTCACATGTCCAAGCTTCCAGTGGCCTGAAAGCCTCTGCTTCCCTATGTTCATGGACCATCTCTGGCTTTTACAATCTTTTTGCCCGTTCTTCTGCAATGGTTCCTGAGCTGTGGATAGGTGAGTTGTAATATGGGAGTCCCATCCAGGGATGCACATTCTGTAGTTTCTTATTCTCTAAAACTTAGCTAATTGTGGCCTTCTGTGTGTATCTCACTCTGTTGTATAAGGAGGCTTTTCTGTTGAGAGTTGAGGGATGCACTAGTATTCTCTCTACCCCCTGTTCTACTAAGTTCCATGAGCCTTAGGTGTAGAAGTTCTACTTTAGATATGTCACCTACATCTGGGCACCCTGTGTGACCAATTGGGAACTCTGCAGTAACTTCCATCTGTTGCAAAAAGAAGCTTCTTTGATGAGTGGTGTACAATATACTTGTCTATAAATATAATTGTTCATATTTAGCATATGGTAAGAAATTTCATTTGTGAGAGATGTGACAGAGATAGGGTTTTCTCTAAGGATCTCTGACCTCCACAGCCTTGGCTATAATTATACTGCAACCCATGAGTTGACTCCCATTCAGAGGGTTTTAAATCCAGTTAATTATGTTGATTAACCTCCAGATAACATTGCCACTACTGCCCCAATAGAGGTAGTTTGCTGTGCCAGTCATTATGGTTACTAGACTTTGGAGCTGTGTGGTTGAACCATTGATTGATTTTCTACCTTAGCAGCTTGCAGTTACCAGCCAACTGAAGCTGCCTGTGTCATCCAAAGTTTCTTCATGCAGTTTTTCACCTCTGCATTCCTCAGTGTATAGATTAGAGGATTCAACAAGGGTGTGATGATTGAATCAGATAAAGCCATCACCTTGTCTATGGGATAGGTAGCCACAGGTCTTACATACAAGAAAATACAAGGCATGAAGAACAGTAAAACTACTATGAGGTGGGAGCTACAGGTGGAGAGGGCTTTGTGTCGCCCTTCAGAGTTATGAGACTTCAGAGAACAGAGAATGATTATGTACGAGGCAATTAGAATGAGGAAGATGGCCACACACATCACTCCACTGTTGAGGATGACCAAGAGACCCAAGATGTGGGTATCCATGCAGGCCAGTGTTAGTAATGGAAACAAATCACACACAAAGTGATCTATGACATTTGGGCCACAGAAAGGTATTTGATACATAAAAAGAAGCTGAATGGTTGCATGTGCAAAGCCTCCCACCAAAGCCCCTCCCAGAAGCAGACAACACATCCGAGGACACATGATGGTCATGTAGTGTAGGGGCTTACAGATGGCCACATAGCGGTCATAGGCCATCACAATGAGAAGGATGATCCCCACACCTCCAAAACAATGTTCTGCGAAGAGCTGGATCATGCAGCCTTCAAAGGAGATGGTAGTATCCTCAGAGAGGGAGTCCACAATCAACTTTGGGACAATGACAGAAGAATAGGTGACATCAAAAAGGGACAAGAAAGTGAGGAAAAAGTACATAGGTGACCTCAAACTCTGACTTGTCATCATGGTTATGATGATTATTATGTTTCCCAACAACATGAAAACATACATGATTAAAATCACAGCGGAAAGTAGTTTCCGCAGCTCTGGATTTGCTGTAAGACCCAAAAGAATGAACTCAGTCACATTGCTTTGATTTCCCATTAATTTTGTGCTTACATGAAAGATTGGAAACCTGTAAAAGCAATAAATGATTTATAATTAGTGCTTGGTTGGTTTCAGGTAGTTTGAAATTTCAAGGAATTTATTTTTTGACATAGTCATATATTTACCACCTGAAGTTTTGATGTTTAAGAAAATGCAGCATGTGTTTACATAAAAAATCTAAAGAAAGGTAATTAATTCCGGGCTTGTCTATGTCTTTTGTCCTATCTTAGTAACATTTTTCCTTATTAAATGTATTTCTACCCTTCTATTTGCTGACGTTATGATTGTTTTTATTGATGTGCATATTTTGAGAATGCATATTATTCTAAGCTCTTAAATGACCCAATGATTTGATTTAATTTTCAAGATAAAAACTCTGTGGTTTGGTTTAATAAACTTAATCAAAACTAATACGTTGTAAAGCTAGCACATACACAATACTTCTGGAATTTAGATGATATTTTCAACTATTATTGTTGCTTCCATAATAAATCTTTTTGTGAGCTTGTCATTTACCATCACTGTGTTAGAAATGGGCAGTGCAATTATCTTCTTTTAAATTTAAAACAATGCAGCAAAATGAGAAATGCTCTTTATAAAAGAATGATACTGCATTTGTAATTTTTTCCTCTATTTTATAAAAGAACACCATGAACCTAAGACTAATGATGATATAATTTGTCACTAAAAAGATTGGTCAGCAATTATAATTATAAATCATGAAGGTCATACTAAGATTCACCTACACTATAACTGACTTGAGTAAGAATAAAGTCTTCTTTCCTTTCTGCCTCCTCTGCTTCCTAAATCGAGCCAAATGGAGCCAAATGGCTATCTTTAATGTTGACTAACTATATTGCTGGTCACTCTAATAGATTAATTATTTCATTTGGATCTGTTCTTACAGTACAGTGTGGTGGCACCTCCTGTCTTAGCTTGCTTTATAGTGCTATATTAAAACACCTTGATCAAAAAGAACTTGTGGAGGAAAGGAATTATTGCATCTTACACTTCCAAGTGGCAATTCATCTTTGAGGGAAGTGAAGCAGGAACTCTGGGTAAGATCCTGGAGGCGGCAACCCTAGGAATGCAGCTGGATCTTCCTAAAGAATGCAGTTGTTCAATCAGATTTCTTATAAAACCCAGCATGACCTGATCAGTAGTGGCACTAAGCATAGTGGCCTGGGACCTCCTATATCACTTAAACAAACAAACAAGGCTCATGGACATATCCATAAGGCAATCCAAAAGAGGAAATCCCCCATTTGAGGTTACCTCTTCCAAGGTGTTCCATGTTAATAACCAGCACAGCCATGACAATGCCATTAGTTGCTGCACTGAGATGGAGGTAGTGTTATCAGTTTAGGACTATCTTTGACTGTATAGAAAGTTCAAGGTCAGTTTGAGAGTAAAATGTTTCTCAAAAAAAAAAAAAGGAACAAATGTAGATCTCTATGCAATCCTCACTGCTACACAACTATAACCAATAAAAGGCTGGGGAAATTTTCTGATCCTACATCATTGAAGTGGGTGCAATTACACTCCTTATTGTTAAAAGAAAGGAACTAAAACCTTAGGAAGTTCCATTTCTTGCATGAAGTTCAATAAAATTTCTTTGTGGAATAAGTTTAAGTTTTCACCTACTATCTTACACTACCAGAGAAAAGAAGTAGTGCTTATGTATTATTTCAAGGGAGATTACTTGCACTGAACAGAGAAAAAAAAATAACCACAGTACAAATGCGCCTTATATTACAGGGCACGTTTTAGTATTGTCTCACTGATCTGTTTTAAGAAGTTGACAAGAAACATGTCTTTTGAAGGGAAATTTAGAGTATATCATGCTGTGAGTGGCATGAGATCACTCTTGATATCCTGTAGTCAACCACACCCTGACCTTCCACAAGTACAGAATGATCACAGACTGTGAAAGATCGTATATCATTCAACCTCTCCCTTTGCCTCCTGATACAAAAATGAAGATTTTTCTTACATCAGCCTGACTAACATCCAAAACGCTGATACAGATTTCAGGGAAAGGGATGTGGATTTTATCCCAGGTAGCCTCTCTAACATCATTCATGCACTAACGTCATCATACACTGCTGCATCACTAAGCCTCAGTTTCCCAATTTACTGGAAATGGTCAGCTCACTGGACTAGTAGCTGTAGGAGTGGCTCTGGTCTCTGCAAATATAAGCTTCTACATTTTAATTACATTAATTATTTAAGTTTCTGTATCAAATATCCTTAGAAGGATGGTTTAATTTTAAATGTTTTGAAAGTTAATTACCTATGCCTGTCTCCTTAAGGCTTAAAAGACAGAGGGACTCAAAATTGGCAGAAAAGAAAATTGTACCTTTACAGCAGATATTCACTTCCATTCTTGCACCTCTCCTTTCCCTCCCTCCGTCCCTCCTTCCCTCCCCCCATTTTCTCCTTCCTTCCTTCCTTCCTTCCTTCCTTCCTTCCTTCCTTCCTTCCTTCCTTTCATTTTCTTGGGTACCACATTTTATTTTTTCCACATCAAACCCATCTACTTTCTCACAGACTCATATCTTGTTTGTTTCTACCCTTGACTTTTCACTTCTCAGGTAATGTCACTGGTTCCAGAAAGCACAAACCTAGCTCAAATTCCAGCCATGCTCTAGTGAAAGCGCTTTGTAACCTCCCACTTCCCATGCCTCAAATTCTGCAGCATTGTAATTAATAAATGAGAAACCACAGCAAACATGTTCAAACAGCTTGCTAACTATGGGAAACATGCAAAGGGTCATTCTTCATTTAGCCATCATAAAGAACTATACGAAATAGTGTGATTTTCTGGATTTTCCAGGCAGAAACAGAGGCTAATATAAATTATGCTACTTATACAGCTTTCTCTATAGGCATGTAATTTCAAAGCATAAGATACATGTTTCTATGCTTTAACTTTGCTATTTTCATCTCCTGTATCACACAACTGCAAGGAAAGTCAAAAGAGATATGTTTATAAAGTTTTTTGCTCAACATGACATCATGTTATCGCCCCCACTGCCTGTCCATGTTCTCATTCAGACAATTATCAACACCCTCTGTCAGCTTTAGACACCTGAATATATCTCATATATTTATAAAATGTTGTATGTGTGTCGTTACTTCATAATACTGCTAGCTATTTCATTCCCATGTCTCAAACTTCTTTTTTTAAAAAAAGCAATAAGGATAAAATTGGTGACAACACAGTCCAAGACGTTATCAGCTGGGAGGAAATTTCAGTGGACTGAGAAGTCCAGGTAGTTCTGGCACTAGCCCATTTTCCAGGTTTTGACGTAAACCTGTTTTGAGAATGTGGTAGCCATTTCTTCACCAATCAGCTTCACTTACAGCATTAACTGACTACTATATTTTATCATTTGTCTTTATAAATATTCTTAAACCAAATGTTACGGTGGACTTCCAGTTCAGTGTTGAATGGCAATGTCAGCTGTTTTTGTGATATTTCCTTTCCCTGTGTATCAGGAGGTATTACTTTTTAAAAGGCCATTTCAGTAAAGACAAGGGCCATTAATGCTCTAATTTTTATTTGTAGTCCACTTGCTTCACTTTCAGGATTTATAAAGACAAAGAGCATTCCTAGATTTTCTTATTGTGGATTATTAACTTAGGTGAGAACAAGATAAAATAATGCCAATAATCACTGAAATGAAGAAATTAAAACCCGTGACTTAAAAATTAAGCTAGACTATGTTAAGGAGAAACAAAAGACTGGCAATGATTACAAGCAGAGGGAAAAGCATGAGCAAAGGCCCAGAGGAGGAAGAAGGGACATGTTGTAGCATAGATAGAAAACAATGGCTTTGAGTTGTAAATGTGAGAGTCTAAGGTTGACCTCTGCAATACTTCTCAAATGTATGATTAGTCAAAATTAATGTATTCTTTCACATGTGCATTTATTTAGAAATATTTAACTTGAAACATAACTATGACATTATGAATCAGCACATAATATCAAATAAATTCTATAGTTTACATTTTATGAATATCATTTAATTTTAGATATCATTTGCTCCTTATATGTAAAAATTTGTTATTTTAGTTTTTCATGATTTACAAAACACTTCAGTTAATATATTTGCATGCTTTATATATGTATGTACAATAAACACATATACAAGCATCTATTGAATAATTTTGACTTAAGTATTTCTGTAATTTTATACAATAAAATTGGAGAACTGAGAGTATGGACATATTGAGTGTGAACAGGCATTGATCTAGTCTCCTTCCAAAGCATTTATTCTCATCAATAATATTGTAATGTTCTTTTTTGTGCTGTTTTATTACTTCCATTTATTTTTTTTAACTTATTATTCTTCCTTTATTTATTTTTGCTTTCTTTAGCCTGGATTGGCCTTGATCTTGTAGAAATGTACTTGTTTCTGCCACCTATGTGCTAGAATTAAAGGCATGTGCCACAACACCCACCAAAAATTTTATTATTACCTTTATTTTATGTTTACCTTTATTTTCTTAAAGTCATGCACTATATATTACAAAATCATTTATATATTTTAGCAAATATTTAATTTATTAGGTAAAATGGTTTGAAAATTGTGTTTCCTCTAAGCAGACTAACTTATTCTTCCAAAATAATCTTAATGAAAACTTTTAACATTTATTTGTCATAGCAAATTATTTATCTCATCCCCAAGGTAAAAGCATTAGGGTGCACTGCAGTGAATTTTAATTCTAGGAATTTGGCTGTGCATATTATTTATTTCTCAATTAACTTAGATTGTGTGTGTGTAATAATTTTGTTCCACTTAAAATGTGAGTACCTAGAGAAAATGCTAGGTCTTGGTAGCACTGTAGTCTTTGAAGTAGAAATGTCATTGAAAAAAAAATTTTTTTTTAATCCCCCTAATATGGGCTGGAGAAACAATTCTTTTCAAACCCTACCACCCACATGGCGAGTAACAACCATCTACAACTCCAGTTCCAGGGTGATCTGATGCCCACTTCTGGTCTCTGCAGACACTGCACAAAATGGACACATTTACATACATGCAAGCAATACAATCATGCACATAAACTAAAAATAAATAAATTTTAAAAATTCAAAAATATCCCCCTTAAAAATATCTTACCTGTCCTTTTCTCTTTTTGTAAAACTAACTTCCTTATGAAGAGAATAAAATCACCTACAATAAAGCAGACCTGCATTGAGATTTTAATAATTGAGGTTTAATGTGTGACCTATTTTAGAGCAATAATTATATCTGTACTAATTCAAATAAATCAATTCAATCAATAATTTTCATATTTCAAAAATATTTTTATGCTACAGTTCAAAACAATAGCTATCTACATACTAGATATTTAATGGAATAAAAAGATTATTTGTAGAGCCTTGTTTTTATGTTTCTTTAAATGTGGAGAGCTTGTAAAGATCCTAAGATCTACTGTACTATAACCTATGATCATCTCATTACATTCAATATTCATTCACATAAGAAATTTTCCCAGGCACTGCAGAAAACAGTGAATTGAATCTGCCTGATGATGTTTCTCACTAGGGATTCAAACTACATGCAAATAAATAAATAAATGGAGGGCTCATCATATTAATATATATATATATAATTTGTTTCATTTTCAAAAAAACATTTAAAGCCAAAACCTCAAGACTCTATGCCTAATAAAGAAATAACATTTTTAGATCACCAAGAGATTTACAGACTGCCCAATTAAAAGCACTTATGAAAGTGGTAACTAAGTAAAGACTTACTAATTCATTTCATATTCTTTTTTCCTACTTACAGATGACTGCATTTTTTGGTTAATGTGGAATGTTTCTGTTTAGCATCTTCAAAGATACATGAGGAATACCAGTTTTCCTCTGGGTGTCAGACTGGTGCTATAAGAATATAGAGTGTCCGTGTGAGATACAGACTTGCATCATCCCAGGTGCATCCCTTGAGGTTGGTTCTGTACTGCATTCTTGCCCATCTGCTTCAGTGATGGGGTGTTTTCATAATTAATGCCACCTCTTGGGCCTAACCAATGTGTTACTCCCACAGTAGAAACCTAGGTCATAAAGTAATTGTTACTCATTTGTCCTTTCCTTGTGATATAAATGTTGATTATCTGATGGCAAAAATCTTAAAGTAGAAAAGAAAACTGCAAGAAACTGAAATCAAATCTCATGTCTAGATTACACTGGCCAGACCTGACCTTGGGGAAGTTGCTTATCAGGCCAGACCCAGATGTGTAGCTCTCCATAAACGTGTCTCCTTTTGTAACCTCTCCTTTTCTTCTATCTCTTTTCTAAGCATCTATCTGTAACATTTTAGGCTGTGCCAACATTTTTGGACTTTCTTTTTTCTCAATATTTTTATTGAGTTTTTGTGCATTTCAAACAATTAATCTTAATCATATTTAGAGCCCTTCTTCATCCACATCCCCAATAGCCCCACCCACTCTATTTTATGCATTCTGTCATATATGTTAAGGCCTATCAAGTCACGTTCTTGTATCCAAATACCCCTACATGAATGTCCATCCACTGGTGTATAGTCAGTCTACTTACAGTCACTCCCTTAAAGATCTACTCTTCCTCACTGCACAGTAATCAGCTGTCAATAGTTCTGAGCCAAGGTTGGAGCCTCCTGCCCATTTCCCAGTTTTATGCTGGTACTGCATTTCTATAATCCAAGTACTGTGGATGCAGAGACTTGTGGATCCCTGGGGCTCACTGGTTCCTCAGCCTAACCAAATCCACGAATTATAGGCTGTCTTAAAAAACAAGAGGGATTTCATTCTAAAGAAACACATCTATAGTTGACCTCATGGACTAGTACATACCCACATATACATGTTCATCTGCATATATATATTGTATAAAGTCTGTATTTGGTGCAGTGCTTGTCACAGCAGGGACTATGCATTTCCCTTCATGCTCTATGCCTAGTTATTAGAACACTCCAGCTCATCTAAAATTGATTATTATTATTGGATGAATGTTAGTTTAATGGGATATAGAGCCATAAATATTTGCAAATAAATATGAAGAAAACAATGAGGAGAAGAAATACTTATTCAGAACTAGAATCTTCCTGGTTGCAGGCCTCCAACTATTTCATTTTCTAGTTGTGCTGTCTTAATCCAGAGGCCACCACTGTACCAACATTCTCAACTATCTTTTGTATTTCCTGAGAGAAGGAACTAAAGTTCTTTTATACTTGATGGGATATTTTAGAATGCAACCTCTTTGTCTCTTGGTAAATCTCTCAGGAAAGGCAGTATCTGAAGGTGCCACTTACAAATAAGCAATGACTTATGGTTGGTCTAGTAGACATTTTCAATCTTTACAGCCTTATCTTTTGATTAAATAACAGCTACTCGAAGTCCTGGTCATGGAGCTGTGTCTAAAAAATTAATAGGTGAATTTTCTAAGGGAAATCATATAATTTTATAATTTTATGATTAAATGGGCCTTTAAAATCATTAATGACCTCATGCCCCCAAATTGAAGTTTTAGTCCCTTCAGCATTTCAAATGCTAATAATTAATCTGTAATAATTGCAACAATGTAGAAAGAAAATACAGGGTCCCACATACCTACATTTACAGTTAGATCCACGACATATGTGACGTTTTATCTTCTAAATTTCCCTTTTTGATATTATAATACAAGCAAATATTATACTAAATGGAAGAAAGTTGAAAGAATTTCTCCTAAACTCTGGAAAGAATCCAAGGTTTTCACTCTCTCTATTATCATTTGAAATAGAAATTTTAGTCTTAGATATATCAATAAGGCAAGTAAAAGAAAAACACAGGGAGGATACAATTAGTACAATTAAGAAAGAAAAATTCAAATTATTTCTATTTTGGGTTAATATGATTCTATAGTTAAAAGTCCCCAACAACTCTGTCATAAAAACATTCAACATGCTAAGCACTTTCAGCAACATAACTAGATACAAAATCAACACACAAAAGCAGTAGGCTTTATAAATATCAATAAAGAATTTGCCAAAAAAGAAATCAGAAAAAAATCATTCACAATTGCTCAAAAATTAACTAGGGTTAAACCTCATCAGGGTGGTGAAAGGCTCCTATCATGAAAACTTCATGGCACTGAAGAGACTGAGAAAAACATTAGAGGATGGAAAGAACTCCCATGCTCATAGATGTGCAGAGTTAACACCGTGAAAATGGTTATATTCCTGAAAACAATCTACAAATTCAATGTAATCTCAACAAAATCTCAATGACCACAACATAATTTCCAACATTCATATGCAAGCAGAAACATCTCTGAATATTTCAAGCAATTGTTAGCAGAAGACCAAGGGTGGAGGTATCAAAATACATTTTAACCCTAAAGTATAACACATAATTATGCTGACATAAAAACGGACATGTGCACAAATGGAATAGAATAGAGGACTCAGAAATAAACTCACAGTTACTACAACTCAAGTTTTGACAAAGTTGTCAAAATCAAACAGTTGAGAAAAGACAGCCTCTTTGAGGAATGGTACTGGGGAAACTGAGCATTCTCATGAAAAGAATTAACGTATGTCCATGTCTCTCACCATACAGAAAATTCAGTTCAAAATGCATCAAATGCTTTAATGCTAGGCCTGCAACTTTGAAACTGAGAGACTATAACATATGTCTTTAAAGAGTACAGTAGCACAGTAGTCAGTGGGGTACACAAACACATTTACTTAAAGTGAAGAAGCTCCTTCATAGCAAAGAGAAGTTTCACCTGAGTGAAGAGACAGCAGAATGGTAAAACAATCTTCCTCTAATTAAATATCAGGCACTAATGTAATATCCAAGCTCCACAAATAACTGCAAAAACTAAAAACACTCAGAAAAATCACTCAATCATTAAAAAGAGTAATGCATTGGGTAAAGCATACAAATGGTTGATAAATACTTCAAAAAATGTTCAACATCTTTAACCACTGGGAAATAATATAACTGGTATGAGATTCTGGCAAATCCTAGTGAGAATGATTATGATCAAGTAAACCAATGACAGAAAATGCCAGTGAGGTGTGGGGACCTAAAAGCCCCACCTTGCATAGGTCTGAAAGGAAGTTACTGGGGTCGGGGCCTGGCTTGCTTTGAAAGTCTGAAGAATACTTCCACACTGCTGAGGAGTGCATGATCAGCACATGACCATCCTTAAGACACACCCTCACAGGGGAGGGGGCAGTTCCAGGTGCTTTATAAGCTCTGTAACACCTGCAATAAAATGAGTCCCCTGCTTGACTAGGCTCCCCTTTGCATCTGAGTGTCCCCGAGTAATGGGGGCAGCATGGGCTGGCGAACGTGCTTACTCATCCCCAATCCTCACCTCGCTGGGGGTCGCGGGTTCGAGTCCCTGGCAGTGAAGATGGCAGCTAACAGCCATCTGTAACTTCAGTTCCAGGGGATCTGACACCGTCTTCTGACCTCTTTTGTCACTCATTAACACAAAATTTAAAAACTAATAAAAAATAAAAATTAAAAAAAAGAATACTTACTGACTATAGGTGGAATGTAAATTTGCGTAGCCACTATGGAATTCAGTATAGAGGTTCTTCAAAACATTGAAAACAGAACTATCTTATGACCAACTTACACCCATTTTCTAAATTTTTATTTATTTTTAATTTATGTGACTGCAGCATATGCATGCAGTACCCACAGGAGCCAGAAGAGGGTGTCAGATTCCCTGGAGCTGAAGTTATAGACATTTAAAGCCATCATGTGTGTTTTGGGAAAGGAACCCAGTGCCTCCTCAAGAACAGCAGGTGCTCTTAACCACTGATCCATCACTTCAAGCCCTGCACGCTCTTTCTCTCTTTCTCTCTTTCTTTCTTTCTTTCTCTCTCTTTTTTCTTTCTTTCTTTCCTTCCTTCCTTCACCACACATCTATCCCATCCATCCATCCATCCATCCATCCATTCATTCAAAGCACTCTAAGTCATTATATCACAGAAACACTTCCACATGCGTATTTATTATTTGCCATAGACAATATATGGAACAAGTTTAGCGTCCCAAAAGCAAGTGAATGGAAAAAGATAGTGCAGTACATATACAAATTACAGTGTTGTGTAGCCTTAAAGAAAAATGAAATAATGGCAGTTGAAAGACTATAGCTACATCTTACAAGAATATAAGTGACCTAATGAAGCTATTCAAGATGGACATAAAATCTCCCTGTTTGTAAAAGTAGCATAACATGCCTTTAATCCCAGCACTCAGGAGGCAGAGGCAGGAAGATCTCTGTGAGTTCAAGGCCAGCCTGGTCTACATAGTGAGTTCCAGGACAGCTGGGGCCACAGGGAGACCTTGTCTCAAAAAGACCAAAAAAAAAATAAATAAATAAATAGCGTAACAGTCCCATATATCTAAATGGTGTCATCTTTAAAGCACACATACACATGATATATGTAGATATATACTAGAATATTCTGATATTTCAGAAGTGGGCTGGTTAAGGGTCAAAATATCTAAATTTCTCCTCAGTGTAGGAGTCAAGTCGACAAAATAATAAAATGTCTATGGAACATGGCTCTAACCCCTGTCTAAAAGGTTAGGGAAGAACACAGAGTACCCATTGCAGAGACTGGCTTTTCACCAGTAAGGATATTTGCTGAGGTTGAGACATTTTTTTCTTAGAGCATTTCTAAGTAAATATGTTAAGAAATCAGTGGTGCTTTGTGAAGTATGTTATAAATATAGTTTATTAAACTTTGATTTTGATTTTTTGTGTCTGAGTGGTATGTCTGTATGTAAATTCTCCCATGTTATGCAGTACCCACAGAAGACAGAAGAGTGTGTCAGGTACCCCGGAACTAGAGTTAAGGACAGTTAGTAGCCATGGGGTTGCTGGGATTCAAACTCCAGTCCTCTGTAAGAGCACCCAGTGCTCTAAACTGCCAAGCCATCTCTCCAGCCCCTCTAAATATTTCTTAATTTAAAACATTTTACAACCTGAGCTATTGCAGAATGAGAAAGAATTCACTTCTTAGTATTTTTTGCTAAGGTACATTTCAAAAAGCCTTAAGTGTCAGCTATCACAAAGTTAGATGTGGCACAGTGTCAATAATAGTATGAAAAAAAATGAAGAGAAATCATTGGTCCTGAGTTCTTCTAGGTTGTGAAGTTATGATATATTTCTTCCTATATTTATGTTTATACATATTTTTCAGGCATATGAATCACTGTTTATGGAAATTATTTTATTAAAGAATAAAGCTAGGTTTAGAAATAATTGGTAATACAATAATCTAGGATTCTTTCTTCCCTCCTTCCTTCCTTCCTTCCTTCCTTCCTCCTTCCTTCCTTCCTTCCTTCCTTCCTTCCTTCCTTCCTTTCTTTCTTTCTTTCTTTCTTTCTTTCTTTCTTTCTTTCTTTCTTTCTTTCTTTTCCTTAAAATGAAATTTAATGTTTTTCATGTGTAGTGTCAGCTTGGCCTTGATCCAGAGTAGCTCTGCCCCTGGGAAAACTCTGATCATTGTAAGGGGGCATGGGAATTTCCTGGTAAAGTGACTAAATCCCCAGTCGATAGAGATGTAGATGCAGTTGGAATGATGTAAGCATTCATTTTATGGAAATCTATACCACTTGAAAATAGCACTCTGACCTCTTTTGCTCTAAGTCCATTACTCAAGGAACAATATGCTAAAAGTGTTCCTTCTAAAATGTGGCTTGAATACTGTATAAAGCAAGTTCAAAATCAGCCAAATGGAAAGCACAGTGCCATGAATAAGCAGCTCTGCTGGCTGCCTACTGGGGCAACTTTTCTTATGCAGAAGAAGTAAGTTTATTTCTGTACACTAGGTTTGTTTTGTATTTAAGTCCTGGGACACCTTGAACCACCTGTATTGAATCTTTCTTCAACATAATTAGGAAGTTTGCTCCCAGGCCTACAGCTTCCCCTGGAATGGGTAGATGTCTGTTTGCTCTGACTCCTAGGAATATCCCTGCCGGGGCTGGAACTCCAGTCACCTTCACATGCACTTAGGCAATTTGCTGACCAGTCTTTGCTTCTAAATTACTGGGATCATCTTGCAACTCACTTTTCCAGGTCACAAATATTGGAGTAAGCTGAAACTGGAGTGGCCTTGACATTTACTCAATAATGAAACATCTTTTGGTTAATCTAAGGTAGTATTTAAAGCCTATGCAAGAGTTGAATTTCCAGTCACACAATTTTATTTTTAGTGTGTCAGGAATTCACATGTCCATTTGATTTCGGTATATAATTGTGGCCTGATGATGAAGAGCCCTGAGCTACCAGAAATTTGTAGCTTGATTTTAATGTATCTTGGAAAGTTGTCTAAAAGTAATTACAACGTGGTTGTGATTGCAGTGGTTGAACCCTGAATTGAGAGGCCAATTGTTTTCACCGCCTGAGTTTGCCTATAGCATGACAAGAATAGAAATGGTAAAGATGAAGTGTGGTAACTAGTCAGACATTTGAGGCAGAATGCCCGGGAACAAACAGCTGGGTGCTGCTGCTGATGGCTCTTTCATTTTTGGAGCCAGAGCTGGCAAAAGCACTGTGTGGCCAGCGGTGTGTCCATATGGTTTTATCACAGTTTTCCTTAAAAGAACTGAATTTTTAAATTAAATTAAACATTTTTGATGTGTTTGTTTGTATGTGGCACAGCAATAACAGTTTAACGGAAAGATTATAAATTATTTAACCTTAAGTAGGAGATAAAAATAGTATGGAATTCTAAAAAGGAACAAAGATGATAACTAAAGCATTACTAATAGGAAATCTGCTAGTTGTATGGATCATTTCCTAATACCTAGGGTGACAGGCTGTAGCAAGGAAAGTAAGAGAGAAAGAGTTGTGGCAAATGATTTTCCAACAGAGGGTGTATGTAGAGGTACCCTGAAGTTGAGAAGCTTCCCATAATGAAAAACAATCCTGATGGATAACTGAATTTTGTTCAGCAAACATTCTCATATCTGTTATTTGCTATAATTTCATAAATGTACTGAGGTGGAACATATCATTATGAACGAATTGAACAGTACAGTAATGGGCATCTTGTGCTATGAACACGATCACAAATACACCAAGGAATTGGATCAAGCTTATTTGATTCTCCAAGCGTCATTTATTGTACCCGGTAAGAATTTTTATCTACATATATTTATTTTTGTTTCTGAAAACACACATTCACTATATATCTCAGACAGACATTGATCTCACCATGAAGTCTAGGTTTCAATCTTTCTGTTTTTATGCCACAGACTCCCCACATTTTGGCTAAGGAACTTTTTCTGTCATGCCCAGCAACTGATCCTAGTTTTGTAGGAATTAAAGGAGAAATCTGTGCACATCCTAACACCATGTCTTTAATCTGTCCCTGATTCTGATCGATTTTTATTTGTTTCAGGGCTTTCTTTCTGGAGGGCTAAAGTTCCTTCAGTCAGTAAGCAACCTCTCTCTACAGAGAACTAATTCTGCGAATTCTGATCCTGGGTTTTTCTCACACAAGAGATTGAACACTGATTATTATTGTGAATTGATTTCAATGTCAGGGTAAGTTTCTTGTGATGTGACTTAATACTGAAGAGATAACTTGGATAGATTCACAGATTTGAAGAAAGAAGAGAGGATTATTATCCATTATTAACTAATTTATATATTGTTTTACTCTTTGTGATTTCCTGTAGAAAATCTTATGTGGAAGCATTGAGACTGAATTCAGGTAAAAGCTGACATCTTTTAAAGCCATCTGGAGATGGCTCTCTTAAGTTCCTCACCTTCCATCAACTTGTGATAACTAATTAGGGACCAGAAGAGAAAGCAGCTTAGCAATATATCCCAGAAGCTAGAATGAATTAATAGAATTAAATTATTCTGATTTTCAAGAATGTGTTCTCTCCACATCGTCAGTATTATTTAAGAACTTTTCAAGTTCATGTGCTGGGGACAGAAGAGGTTGGAGCTAAAGTATGTTGTATATTTAGGAAGAATTTCCTGACAGAAGCCTTTTAAAACTATATAGAATAGTAAACATATGGCTTCCAATATGTTTAAAACAAGGGAATAACAATGTATCCTTGTGTCTGTAGCAAAGAGACCTTTGCTACCTACTGAGGCTGCTCTTCTATCCTAACATTTGGCTTCAGCATCTATTTTAGACAGCTAAGCCATTGTTCATTTCTTCACAGATTTAATAGAATAGTTAGGGCTATGAGATTACCTGATTCATAATTCCCATTCATCTCAGATGAGATGCTTGATGTTTCTGGGCTTCTGTTTCCTCATTTTCTTGATAGGATAACGTAACAGCCCTCACTGTGATATGAAAGGTAAATGTAATAATGAATGCAAAAGATCTCCAAACTTAATAGAATATATAAGCACAAAAGAAGGAACAGCTTTTTCCACTGACATTTGGATTATTATTTGGACTCATTTGTTTCATCCAGGACCATCCACTCATGAGGAAAAATGGAAGCTAAGACTGAAGTTATGGTGGAGAAGGGATGACAGACTTACATTATTATCTGTTGATGACACAATATTTTTATCATCCCATGATTTAGGCTTATGTGCAAGGATTTTGTAATCTGAGTTGTACATACGAATTGTTAGGCTCAGGGAAATAACTTTAATTATTTAAATAAGTGTATCTTTGAAATGATCAGATTAGAGTACACTTAACAAATGGTTCTACTTCTGAGCTTTAGAAGTAATCTTTCTTCTGGATTATCACTGAATTTTACTATAGAATCATTAACTGAAGTATAAACTCAAAGCATAAAATTATATTGCTGAATGATTATGCAAATGAAATATAAAGAAATAATATACCATTGACATTGAGCATATAAGAGAAATAATGTAGATTGACATTTTCAGAAGTAGGAAAAGCTGAATTTGAATTTGGCTTCAGTGTTTGCTAATTGTGGAGAATTTGTTTCATTCTTTCCACCTATGATGGTTTACATTCACATAATTTTCCACTGTCTGAGTCACAGCAAGTATTCACCGAGGATAAGGAATACGTAATATCAATACATAAACCAGATACAGAAGGTGGATGTTTGGATGCAAATGATAACTGTCTCTGATCAGTAGACAGTACATAGAAATGACATTTCCTAGCTCTCTTCCCACCACATGTGTACTAAAGGAACATAAATATAAAGTTTTCAAAATTTCCAAGGTTTATTGAATTTTTGTGAATTTCACACAACATATTTCTATTGTATTTGTATACCCTCCATATATTTACCCCACTTATTGTGCCCCTATCAGATTTCATGAACATTCTTATATATATTGAGGGCTATCGAGTCATGTTTGTATCCCAAAATGTCCTTTGGTGTGAATGCATACACCTCGGCCTTGCTAATCTGTTTAGAATCACAGGTTTTGGGGTGGAAGTAATGATGAATGAAGGTCAAATTTCTAGCTTCAAAGTTCACAAACATCAAGCCCAGCCTGGTCTACATAGCAAGTTCCAGGCCAGCTGGGGCTATAGGGAGACCCTGTCTCAAAAAGAACTTCCCCCCAAAATATACAAAGTTCACAAGCAGAAGAACAGAGGGAATGTCTTGTACACCTTGTACATAGGTAGATGTGTGTGTGTGTGTGTGTATTCATGAGTATGTACCTGTGAATGTATATGTTCCTGTGAGTATATGTGTGTGTGAGTGTACATATGTAGGTGAGTGTGTGTGTGCATGCATGTATGTGAATGTTTGAAAAACAGAGTTAAGTAATGCAGTGGAATGAAATATAAAAGATCAAAAGATTAAACCATGGTTGTGCTAAATAAGTTATTATATAATATTGACTCATACCCACACTATTTCCTGAACAGTGCTAATTGTATAATATTCATAGGAATATGTATGAATTAATTGAGGGGGCAGGATTTCAAAGTTTTCCAAATAGAGTGTCACAATAGAAAGTAAGAATTGCATCCATGAAATACAATGCTGTTGTGGAATCAGTAGGGTTGAAGCTTCCATCAGACTTTTACTTTGAACGTTTGGTTTAAGCAGAGTAAAAACATGCTAAGATTTCTTCCAGGGTGAGAAAGAGGCCCAGCATAGTCAGTGTTTACTAACGAAAAACTGTTCCTTTTGCAGATTCTCCAAAGCAGAGTTGTACACGTTCACCAGCTCACAACAAATGGGAAATGGAAGCAATGTGACTGAATTCATTCTTTTGGGAATTACAAAGAATCCAGAGCTGAGAATAATATTTTCTGCTTTGTTTTTGATCATATACACGGCCACGGTACTGGAAAATCTACTCATTGTAGTAACTATAACCAGAAGCCAGAGTCTGAGGTCACCCATGTATTTTTTTCTTGCTTCTCTGTCAATCATAGATGTAATTTACTCTTCTGTTACTGCCCCTAAATTGATTGTGGACTCTTTCTCTGAGAACACTACCATTTCTGTGGACGGTTGCATGATGCAATTCTTTGGTGACCATCTCTTCGGTGGTGCTGGCATGATCCTTCTCATTGTGATGGCCTATGATCGCTATGTGGCCATCTGTAAACCTTTGCACTATGCAACCATTATGAATACTCTGGTGTGTTGCCTGATGGTGGGTGGGGCTTGGGTGGGGGGTTTCGTACATGCAACAGTTCAGCTTCTCTTCATGTATCAAATACCTTTCTGTGGCCCCAATACCATTGACCACTTTATGTGTGACTTGTTTCCATTGTTGAAACTGGCCTGCATGGACACCCACATCCTGGGTCTCTTGGTTATTCTCAACAGTGGGGTGATGTGTGTGACCATTTTCCTTGTTCTCATGGCTTCTTATGTAGTCATCCTCTGCTCCCTGAAGTCTCACAGTTCTGAAGGTAGGCGCAAAGCCTTGTCCACATGTAGCTCACACTTCACAGTGGTTGTGTTGTTCTTTGTGCCGTGTATTTTCTTGTACATGAGGCCCGTGGTCACTTACCCCATAGACAAGGCCATGGCTGTGTCTGCTATCATTGTTGAACCAATGCTAAATCCTTTGATCTATACCTTGAGGAATGCAGAGGTGAAAAATGCCCTGAGGAAGCTGTGGATGAAACAGGGACCTTGAATGATCAATAACTGACGTGCCAAAAAACAAATATGTTAAAGAAACCAGTGAAGTCCCTAGACATGCATTAAAATACCCATATTTAAGCATCATGAGCTTTTCTCCTTATAGAATTGTTTTTTCTTTTTCTATCTGTTGGAATATTTTCCCAATGATTCATTTGCCTGGCTTCCCATCACTTTTTTCATTTCTAGACGTTTTCCCACTTGAAAAGAAAAGGAAGGACTTCCTGATTTTCTATTCTCATTGTTTTTGCTCCATCTCTACTTCAGTGCCCAGTCCTTAAATGTGTGATTTGTAATCACAGCTTATACTTTAGAAATATTTCGGAACTGGAGAGATGGCTTGGTGGTTAAAAGGACTGACCTTGCAGAGGACCGGAGTTCAGTTCCAAGCACCCACATGGTGGCTAACAACTATCTGTAACTCCAGTTCCAGGGCCTCTGATGCCTACTTCTGTCCCCCTTTGGGCATTGCATGACATGAGTGTACTTAAACACATGAAGACAATACACACACATGTAAAATTAAAAAAATAATAAGTAAATTTTAATAAAAGAAATATTTCTGGAAGGATGGCTGGGGAGATAAGTTCAGTTGCTGAGGTGTGACTGTGAAAGTGTATGGATCTAAAGATGATTCTTTACCAGAATCACTGTAAAAAGCTGTGCATCCAGTCTTGTGATTGTAATTCTAAAATGGGTGAGGCAGCAATGGGCAGATTCCTAGGACTTGCTGGCCTGCCAGCCTGGCCAAATCAGCAAACTCCAGACCCATGACACACAGTCTTTCCAAAAACAAGGTGTATGGAATCATGAGTTACAGCCACCAAGTTGATCTCTGGTTTCCAATACACAAAAGCAGACACACACACACACACACACACACACACACACACACACCTGTATTTTCATGTACACCCATAAGTACTTTAGGAGTCAGAGGTCCCACAGTTTGAATGCTGCAGGTGTACATTTTAGAAAATATTGTATTGAAACCCTCATATGTCTCTTGTCATTCTTTAGAGAAGTATTTTATTAATTACATTATTAAACTATGTAAAATAAATTTTGCCAATGTTATAATATATTATAATGACTTGGAAGAAATATTTCAAACTATTTTATGGCGCTTTCTTCCTTTCTTTGTATTGTCAACAGACTGAATGAAGTCCAAAAAATCACTCTGATTCCTTTTTCCATATCTACAATTTCCTAAGTAAATTATTTATTTAAAAAAACCATTTTGTATTGTCAGGATTAGGCACAACATATCCATCTTCAACTACATAGACAAGATCTGTCTGACCACTCATTCTAAAATTGTGGTTGACCTTTAAATTTCCAAAAAATTTCTTCTCTGTTCCTTAGACCTCATCAGCCTGAATACCTTACTTTCTTCAACATTTACTTTCTGAAACAAATCTTGATCTAAATCTTAAAAAAAAGTGGGACAGGATACTGTAAATAATCATTTATAAATTATATGGTTTTATTGGTTTTATTGTAATGTGGAGTAATAACTATGCATCATGACCTAAACTTACCGCAAAGTAGGAACTGAAAGCTAAATTAACTGAAAGAAAGCTACATCCCTAAATATCTACTGGTATTATCAAAGTGAATAGTACGGTTCCCCATTTCAGTGAGAAGATCTAAGACAGGAATGGAGAACACCCACACACCATAGTAACAATTTTGGTAGTTCCTCAGCATCCATTCATCTAAATATTGCTTCCTACCTGTCACACAAAATGGGTTAAATAGGCCTCAATCCAAAGCCAATAAAACCAGTTCTCCTGCAGAATCAGCTTAGATCTCTACTGCAGACTATGTCCTTACAATCATGAAATGCTGTTGATTTGACTTTTGATACATATTTGATATTCTATTATGTCTCATCACTTTTAGAGCTGTTTTCTTGTTCCAAGATGCCACCATCTTTTACCTCATGTATTCTGATTTGCCCTTTCCTAAAGTATTTCCTTTAATCTCAGCATCTCCAGTGCTATTTGACCCTCAGCACATGACGCAGAAAGGTCTTTCAAGATGTTTCATGCCTTTCTTGTCTTCTTACCATTTTATCATATGCTCTTTCTATGGGGGTTTCCTGTGACGTTTTCTGACTCCCTGTGACAATTTCCCCCAACCATTTGTGTAAGGAACTCACTGTATGTTAATTGATGGGAGGAGCTAATATGCCAGACTGTTCTCCTCTTAGACCTGCTGTTTTCATTGACATCAGATCCTAGAGTATCTCTATTGAAATTTTGTGAATTTTTCTTCAATAGGAGATATTAAACAATGTATTCTAGTTTATCTCATAAAAGACCCTAATACAGGGACCTCATCCTATTTTTTCCCCACTGAGCTATCTCAAACATAGTATCTTATCCATGTGGTCAACTGGATGTCCTCAGAGACACTGGATGGATTTCCCATGATGATGGCAGGCAAGATATTACACCAGTCCTTATATACAGTATCAGATTCAAGGAATGAAGCCTAGCAGTGAAATGTCCTCCATAGGTGAGATCATTAGTTCTTTTAATCATTTTTTTATTTCCTTTGTGTATGAGTGTATTTTCTGCATATGTGTAACTGCACTCATGTCCTGCAAGGTCTGAAGAGGTCATAAGAGGACATTGGATTTCCCTGGAGTTACAGATGATCGTCAGCCACCACATGGGTGCTAGAAATCAAACCCTGGTCCTCTACAAGAGCAGCAGTGCTGTTAACCACCAAACCATGTCTCCAGTTCCTCATTACTTAAAAAAATAACATTGTTCTAGAATGATAACTAAAATGGTATCAACATGATGATTTTTAAGGCAACATAGAGCATGTTCAAGATTCTGGGAAATAATGAGAGTTTTGTTGGCTTTTCAGGTTGGTGAAATACTTGTGATCTTATTAGCTTTTTCCTGCCTATGCTTTGACTGCACTGTCAGCACCTACAACATCACTTCATGAGAGTGATGACATGCCTCCCTTACCTCATATTCCCACCTGATGGTACCTAGGAACATTGTCCCAAATTTGATAACCTTGATCTTCAACTAATTCTATCTGGAAGTACCTAGGAGACACACCTTTGGGGTTGTCTGTGAAGGCCTTTCCAGGGCAGGTTAAATACAGGGAGAAGGCCTGTGCCTGACATGGGCAGAGGATTTCTGGCAGGATCCCAAATGTAAAGAGATCTGAAGAAAGAGCTGTACTTCTTTGCCACTGCCTTCATGTCCTGCTAGTGTATGCATCTGTCTTGTTGTTGCTGCCACTGCTGCTGCTGTCCATATTGGAAACCATCTTTTTTGGACACCTAACATGTTCTAAACACCAGTGGCCTCCCAAGTATCCTTCAGGCCTTCAGGGCTGATTGTGAGTACCGAGACTTTAAGTTTTGTGGACTGAGCAGATATCAAGTCCTATGGCACTCCACTGAAGAGATGGGTATTGTTGGACTACCTAGGCACTACTCTGTAAAACAATATAACAAATCCCTTTTCATCATATGTGTTCATTCTCTTGGTTCTTTTCCCTTACGTAAACCTAAAAAATACCAATTCTCATATGAGGAGTGGGTCTATGGAAACAGAATTATAAGGCTGGATTTCTCCAATAAGGATAGTATTTACAGCTGGGTTTCTAATTTATCTAAAGCTAAGTTTTTTCTGTGATACAGAGAGCACTGTATCTATGATGTAACTTACTTAAAAATATATTTAAGATGAATTCATTTGATGTTCTTGGTTCACTCCCCGTGAAGAGAAAGGAATTTAATGACTCTCTATGAAATTTCTGAACGTTTCTAGAAGAGTAAAGAATGTAATGATGCTGTCTGATAACTTCTAGCATATCTGGATAAGGAACAAAGGAATGGAATCAGTTTAGTGATTAAATTCTTCTGCTCCAGTTGCACATACATGGTTTACTAGGATTCTGATTACATCCTGAGAAACAAAATATTTCTCTATGGTAGTCATAATCCAAAGTTCCAAAACCTGTACCCAAACCTTAGTCATAGGATTGGCTAACTTGCTACAGAAGTTAAAGTACCATCTTCCTAATGTTTCAGCAGTAAAAGTGATTGGTAGGCTATGGGCTCCTGTAATTTGGGACAGAGATATGTGGGAAGACCCTGGTGGTCCCATGATTTAATGAGGTCATTGAATTCTCAGATTTTGAAGGGTTTGTTATTAGTAAGGAAACACTTTTCTCACCATTAGTGGCAAATGTATCCTCTGCTCTCTCCACTCATCACAGCCTTCCCTACCTTTGCCTGAGGGAATTGAAATCCTTCAGGACATGCCTTGAATGAGATTCTATGTAAGAAAATACTGATGCCCCAATGGGTCCACCCTCAACCCCCCTCTTCACCTCTAGACCTATAATACTGAAGGCTCAACATTCCCTAGAGATGATATGGCCCATAAGGAGGATCATTGCAGTCATAAAGAATTTGCATTTCTAATTAATACAAGTAGAAGTCTGTGAATGTGACCAGGAATGGATTTTAAAAGAATCGGAGGGAGGTAATTTTAGATCAGTCTGTGTAGGAGTGATGTAGGAAAATTGAGCAAGGAATCCATATTTTATGCTGTAACTAGCACAACTGTAGAAGTGACAATAGTTTACCTCATTGCTTGGCTGATGTGTGGGTCAAAGATGACCTGTTGTGAATAAACTGGAGACACCTGACATTCTTTGCCTAAATGCCGATGAAGGCATTCAAAGGCTCAGAATAAAAAGAAATGCTGGGATATATTGCTTCATAAAAACCCCATAATCTATAGTAGAAGATCCAGATTATTTGGTATAGCAGTCATTGTGAACAATTACTTGTTAAGGACTTGAATCTTGCCATTATACGTTTTCTTGCCATTTTAGGGTTTGTGGCAACAAGCTCATGCTATTTTGGTATTTCTGTCTCAGTGTGTTTCCTTACACATTTAACATTGAATCTTTGCCCTTTAATTTCTGATATCTTCACTATCATATATCATGGAGAGGTTCTTATATGATCATGTTATTTGGGGTTATTAATAAGTCTTGCAGAAAATATTCCAAAATTTCAACATAAAAATTTGGTCTTTGTCATGAAGTATAAGCCCTTTTTCTACCTCACTTGATATGAGGTTTTTGTTTGGTTCTTAATTAGGAAATAGTGGTGAATTTTATTTAGCACTTTCTCTGCATTCTTGACATCATTACAGGATGTAATCCTTCATTTCACTGATGGTATCATTTGTGTAAATTGAATAACTCTTGAACCCCTCAGCTAAATCCCATTTATCATGGTATATAAAGTTCTTGAAATGGTAGAGTTCTGTTGAAAAAATTTTGCATCTGTGTTCATCATTGGCCACAGGGAACCATGATGAGTATTCGTGTGTGCTCTGGGGCATAGATACAGCAAGGTCACTGGAGTCATGTCCTAAATATTGAGGTCCACCAATTTTTGGGCCAAGACCACTTTAGGCTCCTAACCTACTGTTTTAGTGTTTAACTTTGAGAATGCTCTTTTGTTCTTATTTCTTTGTATACCAATTGAGAAGAATGAATTTGATAATCTCTAAAATCTTGCCCATTTTTATATCTTGATATTTGTACATTTATTGATCAACTTCCTGCCATATTCTTAGCTAACTCATTGTAATGATATGAAATCCAGGATTATATTCAGTTTAGAGTGAAACATGACACGAGTATAATAGTGTTAACCTACATTTCCAGCTACTAGGCAGGACGAGGCAGGATGATCATGGCTTTTCAGGTGACCTGAGACCTCATTTCCACAAACAGATGAACAAATAAACAAAAAACAATGAGACATGGTCCATCCATTTTCAAAGTATTTTTCATTTTACAGAGGTCTTAAACTAAGCACATGATTTTTCAATTTAAACAGTATGAATTTATTTGAAATTTACAAATTTCTTAGTTACAACATCCTGGGTAAGTGAAATAAAGACACTAAAGAAGTAATATTATTATATCATAAAATGATTTTGTAGATAATATAGAAACGGCTTAAAAGTAAATCAGAATCAATGTATATTGTCTTTCAATAGTGAATTTAGGTCATATGAGAAATGCTGTTTAAGCAGAGATAGTGGTATGTTATTAAATGACTTTGCAAAATAAGTGCATTGGAAATTCTAAATTCTCCTGAGAAGGGAAGTAAGAAATTCTCAGAGGAACCTCAGAACTTGATACATTTCAAATTCCCAAGTGTTTACCAAATCAGGTTTTTTAATGCCTCCTCCAATACTGAGGATGAAAAGAGGTCTTCCTAAGGTCTTACTTGAAAGGTGCTGTTAAGGTAGGATAATCTCATTTAGGTAAGTTTTTCCATGGGCAGCTCTGAGGAGCCAAGTAAAGATCAATATTTAAACTAGACAGTCATTAATATAATTTCAGGTTGCTTTTCAGTACTCCTCCTCTGCAGTACAAGAATTAACCTCTCCATACATCAGTTTTCCTATATGTAAAATAGGAACTACATGTGGGTACAAATAAAACTTTAAAGCATAAATTTACAGTTTACCAAATTATTCACTTTGCTTATGAGGAAAGGAGGCTAAATTTCCTTAGTTCTTGAACTTTTCAGAATTTTGAATATTATTTCAACCACAAAGCATGGAGTAAGAGATGAGAAGGAACCATTGGAACCTTCACAAGGACAATCAACTTTCTTTGAAAGTAACTTCTCAACTGAGATAATATATTTTTGAAGAAAATGTTAAATATAGGTGATAACATATCAATATATTCTTGATGCATTAATTTTCCATATTTTTAATCTATATAAAACATTGTAGTCATGCTTTTTTCAAAAGAAATGTATAAGTTTAGTAATGTTGTAGTGAGTATATTTTTGTCAATGAAAGGGTTATGCAGAATAGTACCTACCTTCCTACAATTCTTGAAGACATAAAGGGATGGCTTTCTGATACCACATGAAAATGGCTTGGTTTTGCACAGAATCATTACTAGGACTCTTCCTTCTTGACATATATTGAGTTTGTTCCTTACTAAGAGCATACTGCTTAGAAGTGAGCTATTGGTTTATTAATACCCAATCCTGTGTGAGAGGCCAGTGAAAACACCATTGTAATTTGTAGAAGATGAGCTCTCAGAATTATATATAAAAGTAGCAAAGTCCAAGGATATCTATCTCCCCAAGGGCCAAGAATATCTTATTTGATGAAATATAGAAAATAATTGTTCCCAAGTTCTAAATTCTTCTCACAGGAGTTATGTGCTGAAGTGATAAGAAGGCCAGGTAGATCCCTTAAGACTAGGCAGTTACAATACAGTTTCATACTACCAGTGCTTGTTTTATCTTCAGTATAAAATCATCTGGAGGAACGAAAAGAGGATGGGGGTTGGTGAGCAAGAAGGGTATGAGAGTAGAGAGAAATTGCTGAGAAGTAAAAGAAAAAAAAATAGGTTTAAAGGGAAGGATATCAAAGAGCAAAAGCCCTAGTAAGTAAACATATTTTGTTTGTAAAAATGTTGCATTTGACATGCTTGTTAAAAATCTAACTATTTGTGGCAAACACTGCCTTTAACTGCCTGATGCAAAAGTTAACCAATAATTCTAATATGTTGTTGCACTAATATTTTTTTTTTCTTTTCCCATTTCCCTTCTTGGGAAGCTCATGCATGTGCCCTCTGAGGCCCTAGGACTCACATACTAACATATGACATTTTTAGTTTGGGTTTCTACCAGTTTATGACATTCAGGAAGGAGGGACTTACAAAGAAACAAATCCTCAGGACCCATGTATCATTCAAGCCCTGCCCGCAGTACCCAAGATTGTCTCAACACATGACAGCAGTTTCTTCAGGTGATCGCTGCAAAAGTTGAATAATTTTTGCTCTTCATTATATTCCGTGTCAAATAAGCCTTGTGAAAGCAGTACTCCTACTAGCACCCTGGTCCAAGACACTGTCTCCTTTCAGCTGGACTGTCACAATAACATAGCAACTGGTTTCCTGTTTCTCTTGTCACTCTGTGTCCCAACTTTTACACAGTAGCTGCAAAGAGTCATATGAGAATTAAGTCAGATTACGTCATTCTGCAGTGTGAAATCACTGAGTCAACTTGTCATCTTTAACAAAGTAACACACATCACAGAGGTCTAAAGTGTTTCAAGGTCCACAGCCAAGCCATCCTTGCTCAGCCCACCAAGCCTCATGCTCCCTCAGGTCACTGAAAGCACCTTAGCTCCTTTCACAATGGAGCCTTCATTTAGATGTCTTCCTAGCTCCTTCCTCAGTCTGTTATGGATTCTCTCTCAGTGAAGTCCGCCATGACTGCTTTATCAAATATAATACTTTGCTCAGTTCTCCACATTTGATTTAACTTATTGTGTTGTTCTCAGAATAGGAATTCTGATACGCTGTATAATTCTTTGTTTGTTTTTTATTCCCCAACTTCTTCCTTCACGAAGACATCAATATATACAGTAATTTTCACTACTATATACCCAATTCCTAGAGTGACGACCACATTATAATCAGCACATATTTGGAAATATTCTTATAAATGAATTATTGGAGAAATATAATTAGTAAACAAATCTTAACACTATATTCCATTTAGGTAACTCTTATCATACACACAGATACATGCATACACTAAAGCATATGTACCATGGATAAATTGATATAATTTTAAAAATGTTTTATTTGATTGATAAGTATGAAAAAATTAGCTAATTTCAGGTAGTAATTAAGCTAAGTGGTTCATTAAGAGTTCTCTATAGTGTATTTTTCCTATTTTGCTTCAAATAGAAATATAATTCCAAATACAGTGAAATACAAAAACTAATATGTATTAATACCTAGGAAGAATATGTGGAGTTACATGATATTTTTCAACAATGATTTTATGACCACTTGTTAAAAGATTATAAAGGGATTTCTGTATCTTTATAAGAAATTGAGGTTCATTCTAATTTTAAGATAAAAATAGCATGTTTCTCTTCTGTTATGCCACGGAACAAGTAGGTTGCATTATTGAAATGTTTTCCTCTGATGTGAACAAACAAGTTTACCATCACATTTGCTGCTAACTAGGATACTGGTTGTACAGGTTAACCTAGCACTTTAGAGTTCATCAGCAGTGTTCACAAAAAGGAAACAGAATGAATGTGACTGAATTCATGGTCACGGCACTGACACAGAGCCCTAACATGCAGAGAATTCTGCTTCTGGTGTTATTCATCACCAACATCGTCATTGTCATGGGAAACATGCTCATTGTGGGGACTGCAGTCTGCACCCAGACCTTGGACTCCCTGATGTACCTCTTCCTGGCTTGTTTTATATTTGATAGACACATGCTATTCCTCTTGTATAATCCCTGAAATGATTTACTATCAGAAACAAAAGCTATCTCATTCAATGGCTGTATGATGCATTTCTTAGCAGCTTCAGAGATTGTCATCCTGGTGGCTATGGCCTATTACTGCCACATGGCCATCTGCAGACCTCTGCACTATGTGATCAGGATGAACCATCACACCTGCTGCCTCCTAGTGGGGATGTGTTGGATACTGGGCTTTCTCCACTCTTTCGGGCAGATTCTAGTTACTCTTTGGATCCCTTTCTGTGGCTCCCAACGTCATGGATCATTTCTGTTGTGACATTTTCCCACTGCTGCAACTTGTGTGCACTGACACTTTCCTTCTTGGTCTCTTGGTTGCTGCCAATGGTGGTGTGATCCCGGTGATCACTTGTGCGATGCTCACACCCATTAGGAATATTACACTCTATGGATTTCTCTGTACATATGTATCTAGGACAGAGCTCAAGTTGCCAATTAAACACAATAAGAAATTAACTAATAAAAACAGTATATTATAAAACAATTTTATGCTGTGAGGACATTAGAAGGTCAGAAGAGTTAACTTAAACACAAGTACGTTGATATCATGACACCCAATGATGTAACCTTAATACATTCAAATGTTAAGGATGGGAAGAGCATTCTGGATGTGCTGAAAAAAATGGATAATTTGTGTATTAGGAATGACCCAATAGGATTATGTCAGGTTTCCTCACAATAAAAAGAGTGGCTTATAATTTAAAATTAAGTAATATTTTATATATGAGATTGTGCTGAATAGCTTTAGTTGTCAACTTGACATAGAAGGATAGAAGGCACTTCAATTGGGAAATTGCCTCCATTCGACTGGCCTGTGGCCATCCATGTCTATGGGGTATTTTCTTGACTTGTGAGTGATATGGGAGGGCCCAGATCAGCTCACTGTGGGTGGTTGTTTTACATTGTGTAAGAAAGCAGAGTGAACATGGGCTAAGGGAGTAAAGCATTAAACAGTGTTCCTCCATAGCCTGTGCTCCAGCTCCTTCCTCCAGTTTCCTGCCCTGAGTTCCTACTTTGGTCTCTTTCAGTGATGAACTGTGTCCCATGAGATGTAAGCCAAATAAACACTTTCCTCCACAAGTTGGTATTTGCAAGAGTATTTTGTCACAGCAACAGAGAAACAAACTAGAACATGAATTTTCTATTTAATATTTTTGTACTGTGGTTGATCAGGGACCCAGGGACAAGATGAAATTGCTATATCTTATATTATTCCTTAGACATCTTTTATTGTTTGTTTTTAGACAGCTATTTGTAACCCCTAGTGGCCTGGAACTCATAATGTAAAGCAGGTTGGCCTCCATTTCACAGAGCTCGATCTGCCTCTGCCACCGCAGTGCTGGAATGAAAGGTGTGTGCCACTACTTTGGGCTCTTCCTTAGGCCTCTCAACCGACTCTTACAATATGTTTTAAGGGCATATATGGTTAAGAATATTCCTAATTCATATAAGAATGAAAATGTACTTCAGAGAAGATCAATAGCCATAACAAAGTAAAGCGAATTAGCGATCTTATTAATATTTTCCAAATCAAAATTTAATGACAATTTAAATGTTTCAAAGTGAATAGAATTGCATAAGTCAGAACCACTCATTTTGTAACTACTCAAAATTCATTCTTTTCTAATTTCAGAATTGAATGATTTCTGTACATAAACAGTTTTTACTGAAAATCATACCACCTACTGACACCAAAAGTGGTATGAGTAGAGTTTAAGCATAAGACACTGGATTAGAATCCTTTGATACATGATTAACATATGTAATTTTAAATGTATATTGGGTTTCTTATTCTACTGAGTAAAAAATATTGGTGATCCTAAAACTAATAATTTTAAACCTGTATAAAAAACATTGAGTTTAAGTGTTTGGTCACAGCAACCTTATTCAACTGAAAAATTATATAATTATTTTACAGGAAAAATGAAATCTGAAAATAAACAAAACCACAGAACAAGCCCATCAGCCTTGAGCCTGAATAATGCTCTCACTCAATAGCCTCTGGTGCTTTTTTTCCTTCCACAATTTTTTTTGGTCTTTTTTTAAAAAATAATTTTTATTGATTTGGATGTGTAAAATATTTCAGGATATCAAACTCATTTAGCAAATCACTTTTTACATAGTTCATCTTAGAACACATATTGAGCCTCTCTCTGTTGCATAAAATTTGTATATCACGTCCTATTTGCTCTTTCTGACTTGTACGACAAGCACATATTTCTTATATGAAGTTTAAGTAATGCAAACATGCATAATGTTGAAAGTGTATGTGCTTGTATATACATATACCTAATGTTCGTCTTTTTATTCTATTTCACTCTGGTTTTTGAAAATATATTATTAATGTGCACGTATGATGTACATGAGAGTAAACAATTCAGAGGACAATTTTCAGAAGACAATATTATTATGTAGGTTGTCTTTTCCATTTTAATAAGGATTCACGTGATCAAACTCAGTTCTTCATGCCTCATGGTAAGCATTTTTACCTCCTGAGCCATCTTTTCAGCCCATAGTCTACTTCTCTCTTGATTCGTAAAGGATAATTTATACATTAAATTATCAACTATTTTAATTTAATTTTTGTGATTTTCATACAATATAATTTCATGGTATCCCCCACCTCCCCACCCAATTAATATACCCTCATATATATATATATATGTGTGTGTGTGTGTGTGTGTCTGTGTCTGTGTGTCTGTGTGTATGTGTCTGTGTGTATGTGTGTATCTGTGTGTCTGTGTGTGTGTGATGAGGCAAATCTAATTTGTAACTCTTAATGTCCTTCAGTGTGTATCCCTCCACTGGATCCCATTTAACCTATCAAAAGTCCCACACTCTAAATGGACTATCTCTATCTCTCCCAGCAGCTGTCTGTTGACACAATTTCTTAGGTGTTGCTCCTTTTATTATATGGAATATTCTCAGAATAGGATTTTATTATGGTTTGTTACTTAAAATGTCTTTTGATTACATATACCATAAATGGTACCATGAGTACATTAAAATCATTGGTGGCAATTGAATGCAGGTGTTTTCAAAAGAACAACTATCCTGGAATGAACTCCCCAGTCAAAAGACACAGACTAGGTGAATGGATTAAGAAACAAAACCCATCTTTTTGTTGTCTGCAAGAAACTCATATCACTTTCAAAACAGACACTATATCAAAGTGAAAGAATGGAAAAAATATACAGGCAAATGGCACTAAGAAAAAATCAGGCGTAGCAATTCTAATATCGGACAAAATAGACTTTAAACTAAAACTAATCAGAAGAGACAAAGAGGGACACTTCATTTTGATCAAAGGAACAATGAATCAAGAAGATATTACAATCATGAACATATAGTGACCAAACTCTGGTGCACCCAACTTCATAAAAACAGTACTACAGGACTTTAAGGCCCAAATTAATCTCAACTCATTAATACTAGGGGACTTCAATATCCCACTGTCTCCATTAGATTGGTCAACAGGGCAGAGAGTTAACAGAGAGACACGTGAATTAAACAATACCATATATTAAATGGACTTAACAGACATCTACCGAGTATTCCACCCAAGCACCGAAGGACATACTTTCTTCGCAGCCCCATGAAACCTTCTCCAAAATCGACCATATACTGGGGCACAAAATAAACCTCAAAAAACCACCAAAAGATTGAAATAATTCCATGATTCTATCAGACCAAAATACAATAAAGCTCACAATCAACACCCAAAGAAGCCCTATTCACCGCATGAACACATGGAGATTAAACAACATACTCCTGTATGATGAATGGGTCAAAAGAGAAATTAAGAAAGAAATAAAATTATTCCTGGAACTAAATGAAAAGGACAATACAACACAACAAAACCTCTGGGACATGCCGAAAGTGGTCCTTAGAGGGAAGTTTATAGCTCTAAGTGCCTGCATCAAAAAATCAGAAAGAACACAAGTAAATGACTTAACATTGCAACTCAACACATTTGAAAAGCAAGAGCAAACAAAACCCAAACCCAGCAGACAAAACAATACAAAGAATCAACAATTCCAATAGCTGGTCCTTTGAAAAGATAAACAAGAATGACAGACCGCTAGCCCAGTTAACAAAAAGATAGAAAGAGCACCTTCAAATCAACAAAATCAGAGATGAAATGGGAAACATCACAACAGACACCAGAAAGACACAAAACATTATAAGGGAATACTTTAAAAACCTATATGCTACTAAATTTGAAAACCTAAAAGTAATAACTGATATCTAAAATCATGGGAACCACCAAAACTAAACCAAGAAGAGATTAACATCTTAAACAGACCCATAACGCAAAAAGAAATTAGAACAGTAATACCTCCCAAGCCCATGTGACCCCTGAGGAACAGATCCTCAAATGACCTTAAGAGTAAAAATAAATTGGTTTATGTGGACCAACTCTATGGCTTTAAACACCCAAAAGGAAAGTATAACCAAAGATTAAAGGGGCCAGTATAATTTCTTAAACGTTCATATGCATAGCTAAAAGTGACATAACAAGCAACAATGCCAGACAGGCGATACCTTCTTTTGAGTTGTTGGCCATGGTGGCCAGAGGGGATTCCCAGATAGTAACCCAGCATAGAACTTGGAAAATGAACAGCAGATCCTAATCTTATCCAAAGAAATATTGACAACTGATTGCTGCTAGAAGAGGAACAGATGACCCTCCTAAAACAAAGATCTCTAGATAGGCTGACTAGATTCAACAGAAGGGCAAGTAGTGGGGAATGGCTGGGTCTACCAGCAACACAGCAGACGGTAGCAGGGATATCAGAGTATAAGGGCTCTAGCAGGGGGAGGGAGGCTATGGGAGGGTGCTATCTGGGAAGTGGGTGTATAGTCAAATGAGATGGTTTGGGATGGTCTGTGTGATACACACACACACCAAAAAAAATCAACAAATTTTTAAAAATGTATTGTATTTGAGGAGGAAGCATAAAAATTTACATCATGTTAAAAAGTGACTAAAAATTACCTTTGAAATTTACCTGATGACTTTATAGGCATACACAGGTGCCAAGGACCCAAGTGCAACTGATTATGACTAGTAATAATCAAATACATACAGATTAGAGATGCATGCACCAACATCTCAGTGTTAGTAGCAACAACAATGAGTCTCTCTGCAAGGAACAATATATTCTAAAATGAAATGGATAACTTTTTTAAAGGTTAAAAACTCATGCAGTTTTATGTCTTACAGGGTTTATACTGAGTTCAATAATATATAACTATATTTATTCAACTGTGAACCTAGGAACTTGAACCCAATTGTGAAAGAGATGCACTGTTGTTCTGGAGTGTGTTACTGAATATTTTAAAGCTGTAGTGAAAAGCTTTTAATCATGTAGTTATTAAAAATTAAAAAAGTATAATGAGTAAAAAAATAATTCTTCAAAGCATAAAAAGTTTCTCCTTAATAATTAGTAGATGTGAAAAAATATCATTGAAATCTACTGATGACTTTTTATCCATGCTCAAATACCAAGGAGCTCAGAAAGTAATGGACTGTGACTAGTAATAATCTGATATATAGAGATTGGAAAGGCATGTGCAAACATCTTAATGTAAATTGCATTAAAAATGAAGTTTTCTGCATGAAACTCTGTATTTTAATAATGAAATGCAGTTCTTTTCTAAAGGTTAAAACCTCATTTAATTTTATGACTTATAGGGTTTATACTGAGTACAGTATTGTATAACTGTAATAAGTCAACTGTAAACCTAATATTGTACAGCCAATTTTGTAAGAGATGCAGCCTAACTCAGAAAATTGTTATTGAATATGTCAATGCTGATGTAATGATATGCTTTTTCTAAGTATGTGGTTATTAAATAAATAATTTTTAAATAAAATGCATACACAGAAAATTTAAAAAAATAATAAAAATATTTTTTCCAAAAAACAAAAAAGCACATCTATCCATAAAAGAATCATTTTTAAAGTTTTATGATTTATACTTAGATCCATGAACCTAGAATCCTCTATAAAATCTTCTGTACAAAATGACTTCTGAGATGAATTGAAAGAAAACAGGAAGCTACCAGCAAGTTGACCAAAGAATGTTTTTTTCACCTTAGTAAGCTACCATACTTATAAAACTTTGCATTTAATAACTTTTAAATCTTTAAGAACTTTTATTCTGGCAGCTGACACATCTGTGGACAAATTTAATTTCTGCTATGTGCAAAATATGGATCCTTATATTCACAGACAAGAATGCCACTCACCACTCATCAAACAAGCTTCCTTTGAAACACACAGAAACTATTACAGAGTTCCAGAACTGTTCACACACAAGGATGACGTGTCTGTGAAATGCCCAACCTTAACTGACAATCTAAAATAAATCCTCTGCACTTAAGGCTCACAGAACATAGTGGAACAAGGAGTAGAGAGAATAATATATCTCTCAACTCTCATCAACTAAGCTCCCTCATGTAACAGAGGACGATGAACACAGAAGGCCACAAATGACCAATGTAGAGATTAAGTGTCTGCAGAGTGTGGATCCTTGGACAGACATCCTATACTATACTTCACCCACCCAGGGTTCAGTGGGGAAGAAAGATTGTAAGAGCTAGTGGAGGAGGTGCATGAACACACAGAAATGAAATCTTGCTGGCTCCTGGGACCTTGCTCATATGAACTTACAGCAATTGTGTCAGCATGCACAAGACCCATGGAATCTCAAGCAGAAACAAACCCAGAACTGTAGAAATGGACAGCAGGCCGCAATCTTATCTGAAGAACTCTTGGGTAGCTGATTACTTCTGGGTGGGGAAGAGTGGCTACTTAAGAGAGTGGCCCCAGGGGATGATCTTGAACTGAAGGACAACTGGGGAACACTTAGTTGACTCCATAGGCCTTAACATGAATGACATAAAGCATGAAATTCAGTGGGGGGCTATGGAAGGTTGCCGATCAGGAAGGGGGTATAAAGGCAATTAATATGTTGTATATCAAACACACAAAAATTCAATAAAAATATATAAAAAAAGAGTACAGGAGGAACGTGGTCTTGGAACATTATATACTCATATGAAAATGTTCTTATCAAGCCCATTACTGTATACAATGAATACAGACAAAATAAAAGGAATTTTAAGCCTGAATTTTCTCTTCAGTCATTTGAAGTATAGAAAAATACATGACCTGATGTACTTATTCAGAGTGGACATGATATCTCTACTATGTTTCTAAAAATAGCATCTTAAAAACTCAGTACATCTTATGGGTTCTGTGTTTAAAGCACAGACACCCACATTATCTCTGTTTATGTAGTAGCATGTTGTAGTATTACAGCGACAATGTGATTGAAGGAAAAATCATCAGAAACTCTTCTCAGTCAGTGTGAGAATCAGGTGATAATGATTACAAAAAGTTTGAAAAACATTCCTCTACCCTATGGTTAATGGCAAGGGAAGAACACAGAATACCCAAAGGCAGAGGTTAGCCTCTCACCTATGGGCATCAAAATTGCTAAAACTAGATACTTCCCTCTCAAGAAACTTTCCATTTGAATATATTAACGACTCGGTTATAATACGTGAGGCCTGTTCTAAATATAGGGTACTCTTTTTACTGTTGGAACTGTATGAGAGAAGCAAAGTTATTACTCCAAAATTTCTAATTTGACAAGGTTTCAGAGTATCAAATACTATATATAGAGAAATAACTTAGATCTAATTGTTTGCTAGCCAAGAAACATGTGGAAACAGTCTTAATAGCAGCAGGTTTTCCATAATTAGCTATTACACGATTTCAATGATAGCCTTTAAAAAAATTAAGGGACCGACAGAGGAGATGAAAGATAATCTCAGCTCTGGGAACTGGCTAGCTGGCAAAGATAATTACTATTCCCTTTTTAAGTGTGTATTTTTAGGTAGTTTAGTTTTGGAGTTTGATGAGGTTACCAATATTTGTGCTTTGCTTTATTGTTTGTTTGTTGTTTCTCTTTTTTTCCTTTTAAAGCATCATCTTGGCCTTACCCAGTATAGCCCTGTTCATGAGAAATAATGATCGTCACAGGAGTGGGTGGAAATTTACTGGTAAAGTGATTAGATCCTCAGTCAGTAGAAATGTGCCCACAAAGGGATGCAACTGGAGTGATGCAAGCACACATGCCTTGAAAACCTGAGCCATTTGCAAATGACACTGTAGCCTCATTTACCCAAGGGACAATATGTAAATGGGGTTTGTAAATATGAAGCTCCTTATGAACAGTGATCAAAATATAGCCAAAAGGTAGGCACTATGCCATGAATTATGTTGCAAAGATCTACTGGCTCCGTTTTGGAGAACTGTTCCTATGTAGAGGGCAATTAACTCTTTATTGTGCCAAGAGGCTTTTTCCTACTAAAGTCCTTGGACATACATGGATCATCTGTCTTTACTCTTTTTTTATTTAGTTAGAAACTGTTCCCACCAATATAACTTTCTCTTGGATGACTGGCTTATCTAGTCCCAGTTTTTATTCTTTTCCAGAAGACACATGAGCATTTTCCTTCTGGATCTTAGGTCACCTTAACTTAAGCAAGTTGCCTGCACAGTCTGCTTTTTACCTACTGGAATCATCAGGCTTTTTAAGATCACAGAGGGACATGCAGATGAAACTGAATTGGCTCTAAATTATTTGGGAATAAGCATGTTACTCTTAAAAATACATACTATTTGAAATGATTGCAATAATTAATCCTCCAAAACAGAGTCAATACTAGCATTCCTAGTACCCTCTATGTATTTGTATTTTCAATGTTTCAGTATTTCAGGCTGTTTCTTTTATTGAAGTGTACAGTTAACATCTTATGATGACCATCCCCGAATTATAGAAAATCTGTAGTTATATGTTTTTTAATGTTTCTTGGCAAGTTTCTAAAATTTCATATATGGAGGATGTGCTGGAGGATGTGCTGAAAGCAGTTCAACAGCGAAATGAGAGACTAAGGTATGTTTCAGACCTTGAGTTTGACCATGCCATGTGTATGAACAATGATGAAAGATGGTAAGTGGGATTTTTGAGCCAGGATGCCAGGGGACCAACAGCCAGGCTCTATGATGGTGCTTTGATTTGTTAAGAAAGGGGTGGCACTAGTCTTTCAGGGGCTGATGATTCAATGCCATTTTTCTTTGAATGAATTGAGTTTTATAGAATGAAGTTAATTAATTAGTGTATATAAAAACAGTATTCAAAATTTGATGGAACTGTAACAAATTAAAAATTCCTAGTATTCTCATGAATAGATAAGGAAGCATGAATTAAATAGAGAATATAAATGAAAAAATTTAATATATACTCTATACAGGTGATTGTGTCAAATGTCCAGGATGACAGTCATGAAGGAAGTAGGGAAAGATGAAGGAGCAATGGATTTCTTAACAGAGAGCTGAGGCAGAGGCAACAGGAAATTGAAAAGCTGGCAATAATGAAAATTGATCATGCCGAGTAATTGAGTGATAAGCTACAAACAATTCTCTTGCATATTATCGCCTTTATATTCACAACCATGTACAAGATATCATGTGTCATGTTAGGCAAATTGAAGACTGTAAAAGTCATGGAACTGCTATGAACTTGATGACATATGCTCCAGAAAGATAGGGTGAATCTCAATGGCTCTCCAAGTTTATTTCTTGCGTCTGAAATTCTGAAATAATAGATAGCCCTCAAAGTTCTGATCTTTTCTTTCTTGATTCTTTTGTTTGTTTATTTGTTTTAAGATAAGGACTTACTATATGCCCCAATCAGTCTTGATGCTAATTGAAAAACCAAACTGACCTAAATCTTGCAACCTTCCTGCCTTAGACGCAACAAAGTTTGCATTACAGGTACATACCATCATGCCTAGCTATCTCACAGTTTTTCTAGAAATTAGAAGAGAAAATGTGAATTTAATACCATATTGTTAGTCAGCCACTGACACACATTGACTTTGGTTAATATTCTGTAGCTTTGTTTTGTGGAATTTAATGTCTGGTGGCAGAAAGTGGCCTGGCTGGGACAGAGAAAAAGTCTGATACACTCTGACCAAAGACTTCTCCACTACACAAAGTGCTTAGCTGTGTGATTCTATAACACAAGAGATGAGATACACTGACCTCAGAGAGAAATACAAGAAGAGGGTGGAGATTGATTATTATGGGGGAGATTTTCAATGTCAGATTAAGTGGAAGGTATGTATAATATTAGTAATTTAGAAAGAATAGTGATGGATTCACAGATGTTAAGAATAGGATATTATTTACCATTATTACCTAGTGCATATTTTTAAACTATTTCAATCTTGAGATTGTTTACATGAAATATTACTTAAAGAAAATATTTTTAATTGTTTTTCTCCAATATTTTTATTGAGTTTTTGTGCATTTCAAATAATACATATTAATCAAATTTAGACCCCCCTCTCTCCTTTCTTCCCCCCCATAGCACCCAAACCAGATTTCAGGTAGTCTGTCATATATGTTGTCCTATCTGGTTCAGTATTTGTACCCAGATGTCCCTCTGTGCAAGTCCATCTATTGGAGTCTAGTTAGTCTGTCATGAGTCACTTCCTTAAAGTGACTCCCCCCACAGTAATCATTTGCCAATAGTTCCTGGCTAGGTTTGGAGCTTGCTGACAATTTTCCCAGTTCTATGCTGGGTTTTTGTCTGATTGAGTCAGCATGAGTCCTGTGCTTGCTGTCACCACTGTTGAAAGTTTCCAAGCAAATTCCCAGAGGCCTGAAGGCCTCTTTCCTCATGGTCATGCATCAAACCCAGCTCTTGCAAACTTTCTGGCCCCTCTTCTGCAATGGTCCCAAGATATTGTGTTTTTAAACAAGGAATTTTGGAGCTGGCCGCCTTGAGCCCTAGCCTGCCACAGGCTTATGACAACAATTGAGAGAGAGGCAGAGAGAGAGACACAGAGAGAGAGACACACAGAGAGAGAGAGACAGAGAGAAATATAGTAATGTACCATAGGAGTAGGAGAGTTAAAGAATGAAAATAATTATTCTGATCTCCAAGAATGAGGTTTCTCTATTTCAAAAGAGATGCTCAAATTTTTTAAGTTTGGGATCTGGAGACAGAGAGCTATCAGATTAGTATATATTGTAGATTTACAAAGAATATTCAGGCAACTGTTCATTTTGTTTAGGAAAGCATAGAATATTGAAGCACAGGTCTGTAATAAATTAGAGTCAATGACAAGCAATGTATACTTATGTCCCTAGCAAAGAGAAAGTTCACTACTTATTGTGACAGTTCCTTTATCCTAACATTTGGCTCCAGTAGCAATTTATTTTATTAATATGCTTTATTCTTGAGACTTTTAAACAATGAAATATCATATTTAACCCTGTTTAATTGACTCATGTGATATGCAAAATAAATGTGATAATGAATGTACCCTATCTTCTACCTTGATAGAATGTATAAATGTAAAATGAAGATTATTTCAATGATATATTTATTGTTTTGTTGGGCTCCTTTATTTCATTTGGGAACATCAGTTCACAAAGAAAAATCGAAGCAGGTAGATGAATTGGGGAGGGGTAACAGTGGACCTAAAATGTCCTTGAATACAATATTTATACCATCTCAGTGATTTACATGTATGTGCAGAGATGATGGCAGTCAAGTTGTACATATGGCTTGCTAGCCATGTAAAATGAATACTGTGAAATTCTTTCCTTACCTCTTAAACTTCACTTTCTAATCTCAAAATGAAAAATATATATTGCAGGTTGTTGCACTGTGTGAGACACAGATGTAGTTAATGAACTATCATCAATATGTTTTCCTATTTCATTCTATTAGACAATGTGATTTTTGCATGGAAAACATATATTCATTGATAAACGGCAAATCCTTGGAATATGACCGGCCTCATGATTCTTCGACTAGCAAACTCTATAAGTTCAAGGAAATTTGTATAATATTTTCCAAGTGTTTGGATGCATATAATAATAAATGAAATTTAGGATCTAAATGGCTTCAAAGTACCAAAAGCAGACAGTAAGAGAATATATTATATATGTGGACTTTAATATTTGTATTGTTTTTTCTTGTTTCCTTTGATTTTTGTTTGTTATTTGTGGAAAAAAATGTTAAAGGCACTGAAGAGAATGATATAAGGAAAGATAAATGATTGTGATAATCTGGTTATCATTTACCTTTTAGCTCTCACCCAATATTGGTCACGGTTCCAAAGTTTGGTAATTATATTATATTCCTAAGAATATACATGAAATAAAATGATGAAACAGTTTCCAAAATATCCAAGCAGGTGGAACCAGGACAAACAGCAAGAATGAAAGGTAAGATTTTTCTGTGGTCAGTAGGTTTGAAACTGATGTCAGACATTTTTTGAGAGGCTTTCTTCTATAACACTAGACACACACAAATACAAAATAAAAAACCACTAGATTAAAAGATATTAGACAGAGTTAGGAAAATGTCCAGCACATCCAGTGGTTACTAATTAACAATAATGTAATGTCCTTTTGCAGCTTCCCCAGTGCAGAGCTCCATGCTATCACCAGTTCGTATTAATGGGGAATCCAAACAATGTGACTGAATTCATTCTTTTGGGAATCACAAAGAATCCAGAGCTGAGGAAAATATTATCTGTTCTGTTTCTAGTATTCTATGTGGCAACTATATTGGGAAACCTTCTCATTGTAGCAACTATAGCCAGGAGCCAGAGTCTGAGGTCGCCCATGTACTTCTTCCTTAAGACTCTGTCGCTCATAGATATCTCCTACTCTTCTATCACTGTACCCAAGTTGATTGTGGACTCTCTCTCTGAGAACACTGCCATCTCCCTAGAAGGCTGCATGTCCCAGCTATTTGTTGGCCATTTTCTGGGTGGCATGGGGATCATCCTTCTCATTGTGATGGCCTATGATCGATATGTGGCCATCTGTAAGCCCTTGCACTACATGATCATCATGAGTCCTCGGATGTGTCGGGTGTTACTGGGAGGAACTTGCATGGGGGGATCCACGCATGCAACTATTCAGCTTCTCTTTATGTATCAATTACACTTCTGTGGACCTAACATCATTGACCACTTTATGTGTGACTTGTTTCCATTGTTGAAATTGGCCTGCATGGACACACGTATTCTGGGTTTCTTGGTCATTCTCAACAGTGGGGTGATGTGTGTGACTATTTTCCTGATTCTCATGGCTTCCTATGTAGTCATCCTCTTCTCCTTGAAGTCTTGCAGTGCTGAAGGGAGGCGCAAAGCCCTTTCCACATGCAGCTCACACTTCACAGTGGTTGTGTTGTTCTTTGTGCCGTGTATTTTCTTGTACATGAGGCCTGTGGTCACTTACCCCATAGACAAGGCCATGGCTGTATCTGCTATGGTTGTTGAACCAATGTTAAATCCTCTGATCTATACCTTGAGGAATGCAGAGGTGAAAAATGCCCTGAGGAAAGTGTGGATGAAGTAGTTGATACTGGGTGGTAACTGATTTACCAGCCAAGGAAGTAATAATATTCCACAGTAGATATAGTTCCCAGGGGTATCTTTGGAACTTCTAAAACAGATCGAGGTACCAGTTTCCTACATTAAAAAGTCTGTCCCTAGAACTCCACACCAATATATTTTCTTCTACATCTATCTCAGCACTAGCTATTAGGAATGCTTAAAGAAAAAAATTGTTTTTTTTTAATTTTTTAAAGTTTTGCCTGTCTTAAGCGTGGGTAGTTCTTGTGGGTTCCGTGGCAATTTTAATATCATATGTGCAACTGCCCTGCTCTCTGGGAAACAGTGTTTTCTTGTAGCCATCCATCACATCTAGTTCTTAAATATTTCTACCCCATCTTCTCCAGTGATCTTTGAGTCTTGGGAGGTGAGGGTATGTTATAGGTGTCCAATTTAGGGCGCATTACTGATTGTGGGTGTCTGTATTTACCGTGATCTACTGCAAGAAGAAGCATCTCTGGTGAGAGTGGAGAGATGCATTAACATATGTGTATAACATAAGGTATTAGCTCATTTAATGCTACTAGCAGACTAACAGTAGTAGCATGAAGGGGGTGAGATGGACAAGAAGTCCCAACCCTTAGGTGAGGAGTTATTGACAACTGATAGCTTCTTGGAGAGGGAAGTCAGTTGTCCTTAGAGATCTGATACTGGATAGGTGGACCTTGATATTTTTGTAAGCTGAGCATCAAAAATCTTTCCACATAGCTTTCATTTGGCCTTTGAAATACAATAATACAAAATGCTCTCTGCCTCCCAATAACAATATTTTAGAATGGACAATCCAGATCCATTGAATCTGTTTTTCATCCTGCCTTAGTTCAAATAATGAAAAAATGACCTTGATAATGTGATATTGTGAGCTATGTAAAACTTTGTAATGAACATCGGACTGAAATCTTGACTAGTGCTTTAGAAACAAAATTATAAACCATTTTTCCTAGTCACAATTAGATGCAAAATTTATTCTCAATAAAATTCTTTGAAATTTATTTCAAGAATGCACTAAGAATATTGTACATTATGACCAACCTGGTTTCACTCGAGAAATGCAATTTTTGTTCAATATGTACACATCAATTAACTTTATTTTGATACATATACTTATGAGAGAAATCGCATGATCTGCACAGACATTGCACAAAAAGTTTTATACAAAATTCAACATACCTTCATGCTAAAAGTCTTGAAGAAACCAAGAATAGAATGAATATACCATGACATAATAAAGGCTATATTTGTCAAACAACTAGTTGAAAGTGTGTTAAATGTTAAAAAACTGAGAACATTTCTTTCAAAATCTGGATTGAAGCAAGGGTACATGCTTTCTCCCCTCCTTCAGCACAGTGCCCCAAAGTCTCATCTAGAGTAATAAACATGGGAGAAATAAAAGGGATACAAACAGGGAAGGAAGAAGTAAGATTATGTCTATTTATGGATGACTTGACCATATACTTAAAAACACTCATGACTATATTATAAAATTTATAAACCTGATAAACACCTTCAGCAAATTAGCAGAATTCAAAGAGAGGGAAAAAATCTAACTTTTCTATATAATAATAATGAATTCACTGAGACAGAAATCAGGTAGAAATTCTGTTCACAATAATTTAATAAAGGATAAAATACCAAAGGAATAAACCTAAAAATTATCACCAAGATATAGCTACATAATTCTTGGCAAAAGGGTCAAAAAAACACACATTGGCAAAAGACAGCCTCTTAAGCAAATTGTGCTGGGAAAATTAAATTTCCCCAGTGAAAGAATGAAATTAGATCCGTATCTGTCACCATGCTCACAAATCACATAAATTGGGGCAAAACTATAATGTAAGGCCTGAGATGTTTAGCTACTCATGGAAAATTATGGGTAAAACACATAAAACTACAGGCATAGACAAGGAGTTCATGAGCAGGACTATAATAAGAAAGGAAAGAATCTTGAGAATTGACAAATAGAATTACATGAAATAGGAAGATTCTATATAACAAAAGAATTAGGAGAGTGAAGAGACAACTTACAGAATCGAATAGTGTCATTATTAACTACACATATGACAAGGCATTTATATCCAGGTTATATGAAGACAGGAAAAAGTTCAATGCCAAAAACCAAATTATCCAATCAATAAACAAGCCAATGACTATAAAGTTCTCAAAAGTAGAAATACAAATGATCAACTTTGAAAAAAAAAAGTGTTCAACCTCTTTGACCAAATCAAAACTACTTGTTCATAAGAACTTACAGCAGTGGTGTCAGCATGCACAAAGCCCATGCAAACTCAATCAGAAAAAACTCCAGGAAAGTGGGGAAATGTACCTGTGTTGTGAAGTTCCCAGTGAAGCCAGAAGAGGGCTTTGGATCCCATGGAACTTAAGTTAGAGATGATTGTTAGCTACCACGTGGGTTTTGCTGGGAATTGAACCAGGGTCCTCTGCAAGAGCATTCAGTCCTCTTAACCACTGAGCCAACACTTGAGTCCATGTCTGACTTTTGGTACTGACAGTGGCACTAACTGGAAACAAAATGTCCAAATTATTGGAACCTATGGGGGACATTCTCATTCAAACAACCACTATCACCCCCCCACACACATATTAAACATATTAAGTGTACACACCCACATACCCACACACACACACATAATTTCAAATAGAAAATATTTTAGAATTCAAATTATTCTGGAAAAAGAAAGAATACAGTCTTTGATTTTACATAGTAAGCCATTAAAGAGAAATAAAGCATTAAAGAAAAGTGGCCAGAGACCAGCTTCTCATGTGATTGGCACCCTCTGGCCAACTTTCTGGAGACCAGACACTTCCACAATTGCCACCTTCCAGCCATCTCTCCTGATATGGTACAATGCTCCCTCCAGCTACTGTCCCAGATATGACACAACCCCAACCAAAAGACATTCCCCAAGGAGAAAGAAAACTCTTCAGTCTGTAAGAGAGGATCTCCTTCTGACACCAGGCCATGAGGAGGTATATTACATATCTTATTAATCTGAGATGCTATTTGAAGTACTTGCTCTAATTGACTCACTCAACACATTCACAGTTGTATATTGTGTGTCAGTAAATCTCATTGTGTATGTATAACTGCTCTCTCAGGATAATTTGAGCCACATTTATAAATTGATTTTCTTTAATGTCTCTTTCCAAGTTGTTAAAAGTGAACACAGAAAAATCTGACCCCTATGTTTCAACTCTGAATTGAGACCAGTTATGGTTCAGCTCTTGAGATTTGTCACATCATATTTATGAACTAAAACAGTAAAGATAAAAGATGGCAAGTGAGATATTTGAGGGAGGATGCTAGGGGACCAACAGCCAGGCTTTATAGTGGCACTTTCCTTCCTGGAGGAAGAGTCTTACTTCACCTCCATGGCTCAGTGCAATTATCTGAATAAACTAAGTTTGAAAAAAATGAATTATGTTTAATTAAATGATTATTGTTTTTTTATCACTTTGTTAGAAATTTGATGGAGAGAAAAAAAGTTAGTTATCCTTCTCAACCTCATAAAGAGATGAAAAACAGCATGATTTTTTTTTTTAATGAATGTGTAAAAGAGGTTATTGTGCTGTTGGGAAGGGGCTAACTCTACAAGTTCATGTGACAACTGACCAGGATGACAGTAATTAAGGGAGTCGTGGGCAGGAAGTGCTGGATGAAGAGAGTAGTAAGGGGTTTGTTAACAGAGGGCATAAACTGATGCAGCAGGAATTTGCAATAGTCACAGTAATGAAAATAACCATGATGGGTCATGAGTGTTCCCCAAACATTCCCTTATCTGTTATATCCTGCATATTCGTGAAAGTACTGAAAAGAAGGACGTGTAATTCTTACAGTTGTAGGAAATAGTAAAGTTCAGTTACTTTTGCTACAAAGTCGATCTCATATCCACAAAACAATTTAGTCAAGTTCTACAAGTTCTTCAAGCCTTATTAATTGCATCCACAATTCAAAAAACAATGATATTTTGTAGGTGATATGTCTAATTTGTTGGGTAGTTGAGGTGCATAGTTTCTTCTTTTGGAGGAATGCTGTTTATCACTAAAACATAGGTTTTGTTGCAGTCTCAAGACAGGACCCAATCAGTCTCAGAGACAGAGGTGCAGCAAAGTAAAAATTTATTTATGATTGTAATCAGGCCAAATGTACTTTCCTACAGGAGTAGGAGAAAAACAACCCTGAGTTAAAGTAACAGAGTCTTCTTATAGGTCAACCAAGTACAAAAGCAAAAGTTTGCAGTTAGCAGATTTTTATAAACTCATTTTAGAATTACAGGCAATCTTATGGATAAAAATCTCATGACACTATGATCAGCTAGTTTCAAGAAACCCATTTTACAAGTCAAGGTTTGCTAATTTTTAAAAAAATACCCTTTGTGATAGAACAGGAGCACGAATCTTACTTCAAAAGAATTAAACATTAAACCCCAGAAAAGAAACCCCTTTTACTTTAGCTGAAAAAGTTAGACTAATGATTCAACTCATATCAAGAATATTGATGGGAAAAAAAAAGGAAGTTTCTGAGGTCAGTGAAGTCAGCAAGGCACCAGCCTCTAACAGTTTGTAGGAAGAAAGTTTTGAAATTTGCCTCTGTTTGTGCTATTGTTTTTCTGCCCAAAGTACTGGATTTAGTACTGAAATAATAATTATTATCTCAAATATTATGCTGGGTTTTTGTTGTTGATGTCCTGTTTGTTTCGAAAGAAAGATTCACTCTACAGCCCAAGGTTGTCTTAAACTCACAGCATAATTCTGGCTAGACTCAAACTCACAAACTTACTTCAAGCTCCTTAGGGCCAGAATTGCCAGTGTGTACCATCATGCCAAACCATTTCTTATAGTGTTTATAGGATTCAGGAAAAAAAAAAAAAAGATAGCCAGACATGGTGAGGCAGAGGCAGGTAGATCTCTGTGCGCTAGAAGCTAAGGCCAGCCTGGTCTAGATGACTATTTCCAAACCAGCTAGGGCTACGTGGTAAGACTAAGAGTCAAAAAAAAAACAATTAAATAAGGCCAGCCTGGTCTAGATGACTATTTCCAAACCAGCTAGGGCTACGTGGAAGACTAAGAGTCAAAAAAAACAAGTGACTAAATTATGAAAACATTAACACAGCTTCTTAATCCATCCCTCACTGTAATTACTCTTGTGCACCATCTTTGTTTCCCCAAGATCAAAGGTCCAGTTTTCAGTAACTGGCCTCACTAGAACCTCACGGAGACAGCAGACTAACCTTGGCTACTCTAACCATAGGCACAAAGCAGACTGAGGTGCTTGTTCCTGAAGTAAAAGGTAGTCCAGACTGCAGTGGGAGGGAGAGCACACAAAGAACAGTTACTGTAGGGGAAAGTTGTTTATGTCAGGCAGGAGATATGTGTATTAATAATGACTATACAATTGTGGAAAATTCATTATTTTTCTAAAACAAAGAGTTATTATCAATACCTACTTCATACAATTGTAAAGAACTTCAGGAGTTATGGTTGGATATGAGCAATCTTATGTACAAGCATTAAGGGGAAGCACAGAACTGAACAAAGACAAGAGCCCAGATGGCTCCGTTGAGTCTCTAGACTTTTACCAGTTTCTGAAAAGCATTTTAGATCCATAGAGGGAACAATATGTAAACAGATACTAGGAGTTAAATGGTTAAAAATATTGTTATCTTGATTTCCAAAAGTGTGCTTTCTCTACTTGATTGTTTCTTCACCTTGTTTTTATAACTGTATTTGCTTTATTTCCACTTCCTCTCCCCCTTCCAACTCCCCACATGTCCTTTCAACTCCCTCTCAATTTCTCCTTACATATACACATTTATATTTTTTAATGTAGTTAATCCTTTTAGTGGGGTTCATGTCTACATGGGTTTCGGGCCGACTGCTTGGGATTAGATCACCTATCAGTTTTCTCTAGAGAAAACTGCCAAAGAAACAATTGATTGTACCTAGAGGTGGGACACGGTGAAATTCAGCCATTTCACATTGGCGTACTGACAGGTGTTGCCATTATACACGGTCCTGTTTAGGCAATAATATTTTGAAGATTCTGTGCATGTGGCTTCCCTGTCATGTCCAGAACGCTATCTAGCAGCAGGCCCTCTGGTCTGCAGGGCATTACACTCTTTCTGTTCTCTCTTACAAGATATTCCCTGAGCCTCAGGGTAGGGATTGCATTGTAGTTGTACCAACATATCACAGTATAGTTTATTCTCTGTATTTTGAATTTGTGAAAACTTGTAATAGTCTCCATCTGTTCCAAAAACAATCTTCATTGATGAATGGTGAGAGCTATACTGACCTGTGAATATAAAAATAAAACTATTGAAGTTCCTGGGATGTAGAAGGGAAAGGTTGGCTTGGTATATATATTGTAGATTTGTTGGGAATTTCCTGAAGCTGTTTACTTATAAATCAGAAACTATTAAAACAAGAAATTCTAATATATCTGAACCAAAAGACCCATAACTTATACTTCTATACAGAGCAATGAGAAATTTGCTCTTTAATGAAGCAGTTATTTGATCCACCATTTGGCAGGGTAACAATTTTGTGTAGATAGCTGAGTACAATGCTTAAGATCCTGACATTCAAAATGAGACTACCTGATTGATAATCCCTATTTAACTCAAATGTGATGCTTACTATTTCTAAGTCTTAGTTTGCTCTCCAAATCTAATTTGTAATAATAGTCATCTCATGTGATATGAAAAGTTAATGGAATAACACAAGTACCAACCTGGAACTTTTAGGAAATATAGTAAATGAAAATAAAAGAAATTGTTAATTGATATTTCACGTATAAGCACATTGTGAGTTATGTTCTTTTTCATAGTATAATATTTATATCCAACTAATTTAAGCTTATGCATAGGGATGATATTAGTCAAGTTGTATATATGGACTTTAGAGAATGGAAACACTTACATTCTTATTTTCTCACTAAGTGTATCTGAAAAACTCCTAGATTACCAGGAGACTCAGACGATGGTTGCATCTAGTAGTTTTACCATTCTGGACTTTCACACATGAAGGTCATTGAATTTCATTATGAAATTACTGGCTAATACATAAATGGGAAGAATAATGGGTACAAATACAAAATTATATAAAGAAGGACAGTATCTTGTTGATATTGTGTTTTTGATAGACATAAGTATACGAGAAAAGAGTGTTATGATTACAATTTTTGAAGTAGGAAAACCTGGAATTAAATTCTTCTTCAATGTTTACTAGTTCTTGGGTTTTCTATCCCACCTCCTTTATCTCACTTAAAATTATGAAAACGAGGAAAATATTTTGTAGGACATTTCTGTTCATTAGCTGTACTAGTGGTGTACTGGGTATAAATCATTTCATGGCTCTTGAAATAGCACATTCTAAGTACACAACAAAATAACGTGAAATGAATGAAAAAATGTTATGTATTCCAACTGTTTGAGTCACATGATGGTAAGTGAAGGTCAAAAGGCTAACTTCCAGGAGAAGCTCTTTAAGTGTTGCATAAAGGAAGGCTTATCTTTTTGTTCTTGTTGTTTATAGAAAGCATAATGAAGTTATATAGGAGACTGACATATGGGGGGATGAAGATCAACCTAAGATTGTGCTAAGCTTATTATTTACCTAGTGACATCTGTCCATTAATGATAAATGTTCCTTCAGAAAATTAATCTTACAATAGTCCTAGGAATGTGAGATGAAGCTAGGCTCCAAGCAGAATGCACCAGAAAAAAAGACAAGATTTGAACCAGTGCACAGAGATTGTTTCTAGCTTATTGTGAGCAACTGATTTCTGTAGAACTAGAAGGAAAAAAAGTAAGTCAAGAGAGTATTAGTGTACAGAAGATGCTAAGCTCTTCTTGTGATCACTAATTAACAATAATGTCCCTTTTGCAGATTCTCCAGTGCAGAGTTTTATACTTTACCCACTCATATCAAATGGGGAATTCAGAAATGTGATTGAATTAATTCTTTTAGGAATTACTAATAATCCAATGCTGAGGAAAAAAATTTTTCTGCTTTATTTCTAATCATGTATATGGCCACAATGTTGGGAAGCCTACTCATCGTCCTAACTATACCCAGGACCCAGAGTCTGAGGTCACCCATATATTTCTTCCTTTAATCACTGTTATCATGGAGGTCACATTCTCTTCTGTCATCCTCTTCTTCCTGAAGTCTTGTAGTTCCAAGATGAATCTCCACTGGCTTTATAGGAAAAGAATTTATTCCTTGACACTGTAAGCTAGGGGGTAATCCACAGCTGTTTAATTGGATTTAAAGCCCTATCAGTGGGAAGGAATTCATAGGTGATGTTGTAAATATAGCCAAATACACATGGCTGGAGAGGTCATATGTCTTAGAGAAAACCCTGTCTCTGTCATAAATCTAGACAACAGATGAAACTTCTTACTGTATGCTAAACATGGATTCTTATAGTTGCAGACAAGTATACCACATACCATCCATCAAATAAGCTACTTTTTGGCAACAGATAGAGGCTATTAAGAGTGCCACAACTAGTTACACAAAGGCAATAAATGTCAGAGAGGTACCTAGTCCTAAATACCACATCTACAATGGAACCTCGACAACTATAGTTCATGGAACATAGCTAATATATCGTTTAACTCTCATCAGGGAAGTTTCCTCATGCAACAGAGTGCAATGCACACAGAAAGCTACAACTTGCCAAGTTTTAGAGAATAAGAGATCCAGAGTATGTCATCTTGATAGAATACCTAATTAAACCTAACTCACCCTTAGCTAATTGACCATTGTGGAAGAAGGAGAAGAAAGATTGTAAGAATCAGGTTTGGTGCATGAACATAAGGAAACAGAGACTTTTAGACCTCTTGAAATTTGCTCATATGGACTTTCAACAGTGGTGAGAGTATGCACAAGACCCATATAGACTGTCAGATAAAAATCCAGCACAGAGCTCTCTTTGACCCATAGGCTTCTCTCTCTGGGGTAAGTCGATTGGGCCTGCTGTGCCTTGAATGCCACAAACTCACTCACACTCCAATCTCCCCCACCGGTCTCTCCTCCTAGCCTGGGCCCTGTCCCATTCCTTGTCTTGTGCCCCAGACACCTGAGGAACCACCACTGCTTCCTCCTGTTACCGTTCATCCAGAGCAACTCAGTTCCTTCCCAGGTCCCCAGAAGGACTCTGGGCCTGGCCCGGCCCTCACCTCCCTCTGCTTCCCTGGGCCTTCAGGCCCCACAGGCCTCTCTCCAACCCTCAGGCTTCTCTCCATGCCTTGATTCCCCCAGCCTCACTCACCCTCCCATCTCCCCTGCTGGTCTCTCCTCCTAGCCTGGGCCTTGTCCCATTCATTGTATTAGCACCCCAGACACCTGGGGAATTCCACTGCTTCTTCCTGATCCTGTGCATTCAGAACAACTCAGTTCCTTCTCAGGTCCTCAGGGGTACTCTGGGCCTGGCCCCACCCTCACCTCATTCTGCCTCCCTGGGTGTGCACAACCAAACAGCCTCTTTCCTGAATGCAGGGGCTGACCTTTCCTCTTCCTGGTCCTTTGCATCCAGACCAACCCAGCTCCTGGATGCAGCCCCCAGGGGCCCTTGGAGACACCTCCTTCGCCCATCTTCCTTTGCATCACTGGGTGGCACGGACACCAGCTGCCTTAGACCAGCATCTTTCCTGGGCCCTGCTCCCAGGCCAGGCCAACCCCTAAATTCCTGAAGCCAAAATCTAACCTGGAGGGATCCAGACCTTAGGAAAATCCTTGAGAGCATCTGATCCTCATCTGACTAGGGCCTCTGTGGGAACTCCTGAAGACAAAAGCAATCTGGCCACTCCAATATAAAATCAAAAGAGAACTGGAAGCTTAGAGGAACCAGCCTTTCATGCCCAAAAATTAAACTTCAAAGACACATAAAGTTCACAAAAAGAAGCAGACCTAAACTTGAAGGCTTGAGTCTCACACAAGAATCAGAAACTACAAAAGAAATTCACATGTCAAACTCACAGAGAAAAAATAATAACATGAAAAACCAAAATAACATATCCCCACCAAATACCAGTAATCCTC
>NW_008332686.1:656179-656759 GCF_000622305.1 Nannospalax galili | reverse complement strand
TGAATTTAAAGCGCACACAAAAAAGAAATCAAAGAACTGAAGGAAGATAGGGATAAACTTCTGAATGAATTCAGAAAAGAGTTAGAAATATTGAAGAATACTCAGGCTGAAATGAAGAAAGAAGTGAAACACTCAGTAAGCCAATTAGAAACGACAGGAGAAAGTCTCACCAATAGGTTGAATGAAATGGAAAACAGAGTATCAAGACTGGAAGACAAAGTGGACAAAGTAGACCACTCAACAAAGATTATGAAAAATTAAAGAAATCACAAGAAAGTAATAGGCAGGAATTGTGTGACACTATAAAAAGACCAAAATTATGAATCATAGGCATAGAGGAAGGAGAAGAATCTCAAGATAATGGCATGGACCAGATCTTCTACAGAATCATGGAAGAAAATTTTCCAAAATTAAAGGAAGGCATGCCCATAGAAATATAAGAAACATATAGAACACCAAACAGGCAACACCAAAAAAGAAACTCTCCATGGCACATCATAATAAAAACACTATACATACAAAACAAAGACAATTCTGAAAGCTGCAAAAGAGAAACAAGTCACATATAAAGGAAAACCCA
>NW_008332686.1:653783-656080 GCF_000622305.1 Nannospalax galili | reverse complement strand
GATTACTATACCCAGCCAAAATGTCTATTATAGTCAAAGGGGAAAGAAAAATCTTCCATGACATGAACAGGCTGAAGGAATTCATGTCCACAAAACCAGCCCTTGAGAGAGTTCTGGAAGCAATACAAAGAGCTGAAGAAAGGAATGACTATACCCAAGGAGTTGTGGACAGAAATTCAATGAAGGTATAACTGTGGAAAATTACAGCTATATCAAGAATGTGAACAGAAATAAAAATGACATGACTCAATACACATCTTTCATTAATAACTCTAAATATTAATGGACTGACCTTCCCAGTCAAAGGACACAGACTAGGTGAATGGATTAAAAAAAAGTACCAAGCAAATGGCACTAAGAAAAAAGCAGGCGTAGCAATCCTAATATCGGACAAAATAGACTTTAAACTGAAACTAACCAGAAAAGACAAAGAGGGCTATTTCATCTTGATCAAAGGAACAATCAGTCAAGAAGATATTACAATCATGAACATATATTCACCAAACACTGGTGCACCCAACTTCATAAAAGCAATACTACAGGACTTTAAGACCCAGATTAATCCCAACTCATTAATAGTAGGGACTTCAATACCCCAATGTCTCCATTAGATAGGTCAACAGGGCAGATGGTTAACAGAGACATCTGAATTAATCAAAACCATATATCAAATGGACCTAACAGACATCTACCTAGTATTGCACCCAAGCCCAAAAGACATACTTTCTACTCAGCACCCCCAGGTACCTTCTCCAAAACTGACCATATACTGGGGCACAAAACAAACCTCAACAAATACAAAGAGATGGAAATAATTCCATGCATTCTATCAGGCCAGAGTGCAATAAAGCTTACAATCAACATCAGAAGAAGCCCTAATCACCACATAAACATATGGAGATTGAACAACAATGATGAATGGGTCAAAAGAGAAATTAAGAAAGAAATAAAAGTATTCCCAGAAGTAAATGAAAAGGACAATACAACATAACAAAACCTCTGGGACACACTGAAAGCTGTCCTTAGTGGGAAGTTTATATCTCTAAATGCCTACATCAAAAAATAGGAAAGAATACAAATAAATGACTTAACACTGCAACTCAACACACTTGAAAACCAACAGTAAATGAAACCCAAACTCAGCAGACAAGAAGAAATAACAAAAATCAGCGCAGAAATTAATGAAATTGAAATAATGAAAACAATGCAAAGAATCAACAATTCCAAGAGCTGGTTCCTTGAATAGATACACAAGATTGAAAGAGCACTAGCCCAGTTACCCAAAAGAACGAAAAAGTACCTCAAATCAACAAAATCAGAGATGAAAGGGGAAACATCACAACAGAAACCAGAAACATACAGATCATTATTCTGAGTGCAGCATAAACAGGCCAATAACACAAAAAGAAATTGAAACAGTAATACAAAACCTTCCAACTAAAAAAGGCCCAGGACCAGATGGATTTACGGCAGAATTCTATCAGACATTTAAAGATCTACATCCAATACTACTTAATTTATCCAAAAAGATAGAAATGGAGGGAGAACTTCCAAATTCCATCTGTGAAGCCAGAATCACTCTAATACCAAAGCCATGTAAAGATACAACCAAAAAAGAAAACTATAGAACCATATCCTTAATGAACATAGATACAAAAATTCTCAACAAGATACTTGCAAACTACATACAGACACACATCAAAAAGATCATCCACCATGATTAAGTCGTCTTTATCCCAGAGATACAGGTATAGTTCAATATACGTAAGTCAATAAACATCATAAATCATAGAAATGGGAAATGATAAAGATAAGAATCACATGGTCATCTCAATAGATGCACAGAAGGCCTTTGACCAAAGTCAACATGATTTATGTTCAAAGTCCTAGAGGGAATTGGACTGGAGGGAACACACTTCAACATAATTAAAGCCATATGTAACAAACCCACAACCGACATCATTCTAAATGGAGAAAAATGGAAATCACTCCCATTGCAATCAGGAACCAGACAAGGTTGTCCACTATCTCCACTTCTCTTTAACATAGGGCTTGAAACTCTTGCAAGAGCAGTAAGACAAGAGCAGGAAATTAAAGGAGTAATAATTGGAAAAGAAGAGAGCAAATCATCCCTTTTTGCACATGATATGATATTATATCTAAGAGACACCAAAAATTCCACCAGAAAACTCTGAGAAATTATTAGCAAGTTCAGTAAGGTGGCAAGTTACAAAATTGATCTACAAAAGTCTGTAGCTTTTCTATATACCCATAACAAGCAATCAGAGAAAGAGAAG
>NW_008332686.1:628563-653377 GCF_000622305.1 Nannospalax galili | reverse complement strand
ATTTTAAGCTGTATTACAGAGCTATAGTCATAAAAACAATATGGTACTGGCACAAAAATAGACCCATAGATTAATGGAACAAAATTGAATACCCAAATATAAGTAAATATGATTCAGGCCACCTGATATTTGACAAAGCGGCCAAGAACATTGAAAAACAGTATGTTAGGCAAATGGTGCTGGCAAAACTGGATCTTCACCTGTAGAAGAATGTAACTAAATCCCAATCTTTTGCCGTTTCAGCTCCAAATGGATCAAAGACCTCAATGTGAAACCTGAAACTCTGTCAACTGTTGGAAGAAAACATTGGCAATAACCTTCAAGATATAGATGTAGGAAAGGATTTTCTAAACCAGACATCAATTGTTCAGGAAATAAGATCAAGAATTAACAAATGGGACCTCATTAAAGTGAAAAGCTTCTGTACATCAAAGGAGGCAAACAGGGAAGTGATCAGAAAACCCACAGATTGAGAGAAAACACAGAAAACCCACCAGCGACACATCCGACAGAGGTTTAATAACCAGAATTTATAATGAACTCAAAAAGAGAGAATCAAGACAAGAAGCAACCCAACTAAAAGAAGGGCTAAGGAGCTGAACAGAGAGTTCTCAAAAGAAGAAGTAAAATGGCTAGGAAACATCTTAAAAGATGTTCAACATCACTAATAATTAGGGAAATGCAAATCAAAACTACTTTAAGATTTCATCTTACCCCAGTTAGACTGGCTAAGATCAAGAGAACAAATGATACAAAAGGTTGGAGAGGATGTGGGGAAAGGGGAACACTCACCCACTGCTGTTGGGGCTGCAAACTTGTTCAATCCCTATGGAAAACATTGTGGAGAACTGTTACAAAACTACAAATGGACCTACCATTTTACTCAGTTATACCACTCCTTGGCATATACCCAGAGAACTCATCCTGTTGCAGAGACACATGTTTGTTGCTGACCTTTTCACAGTAGCTAAGAGATGGAAGCAACCTACGTGTCCCTCAATTGACAAGTGGATAATGAAATTGCCGTTCATTTATATGATGGAGTTTTACTCAGCAGTAAAGAAAGACGAAATCATGAAATTCGTAGGTAAATGGATGGAACTAGAAACACAGACTCAGAAAAAAATATCAGCATATGTTCTCCCTCATATGTGGATACTAGAACCAAACCTCCTAGCCTGAGTATGTATCCAGACATAACTACAGGAGCCAGGATAATGGAAAGGAAACAGGGAGGTAAAGGAAAAGAAAGAACCTAAAAGGGAAGAACAATAGGAAACAGGCCTTAATAAGGGAGATAGAGACAAAAATTGGGTTAGTTTAAGGGAGGGGAGAGGGAAGGGTAGACAAGGAACCAAGGGAATAAGGGGAAAGTAGGAGCTCAAGAGTGGTAGGACCATAGGAGAAGGGTATTTTTAAGGGAGAAAGGGGGGAAATGGGGGCACCTTAAGTGGGAAAACTATGGTGGAGGTGAGACAGCGCAAGAGATAATGACTAGCTAGTTTTGAAAACTAGAGGGAATCACATTACTCCTACAACCTACTGAAAAATTATACAAAGAAGCTGAAGAAATATATGTCTAGGTAAGTTTTATCTGAGAACAGTTGGTATTTACCCAAGATTTATCTACGACCTACTGAAAAATTATACAAAGAAGCTGAAGAAATATATGTCTAGGTAAGGTTTATCTGAGAACAGTTGGTATTTACCCAAGATTTATCTACATGGCACACAGTAATTAAAAGTAGCAGACTGGTGGAACCAAACTTTTTGGATGTTTAACAGACATACTTTGAGGCCTATACTAATTTGGTCAGAGGGACATAAAGGACAGTATTTGCTCTTTGCCCTCCTAAGTTGACAAGTTCCAGGGGACTATGAGCATCTCTCAAAATGTCCTGTAATGGTTGTGGGTCACCTGTCCTCTTGATCAAGGAGGCCGTACCCCACCAGATGGACTTGAAACAGTGTCCAGCCTACAAAGAGGATGACCAACACAGAGGAAACACTTCCTCCATGCTTCCAAGTAAAGCCAACCATGGTCGAGCAGGACTCATGAGTTATCTTCACATAGATGGAACTGGTAAAAAAAAGGAGCCGGGGTGCCTCCCAAGCACATGTGACCCCTGAGGAACATGTCCTCAAACGACCTTAAGAGTAAAATTAAATTGGTTTATCAGGGCCAACTGTATGGCCTTAAACAACCAAAAGGAAAGTAAAACCAAAGATTAAAGGGGTCAATATAATTTCTTAAGAGTCCATATGTATAACTAAAGGCTACATAACAAGCAACAATGCCAGATAGGAGATACTTTCTTCTGCGTTTTTGGTCAGGGTGAACAAAGGGACTCCCTAATAGTAACCCAACATAGAATTGGGAAAAAGAACAGCAGACCCTAATCTTGTCTAAAGGAGTATTGACAACTGATTGCTGCTAGAAGAGGAACATTGTCCCTCCTAAAACAAAGTCCTCTAGATAGGCTGACTAGATTCAACAAAAGGGCAAGTAGTGGGGATTGGCTGGGGTGCTGACAACACAGCAGACAGTAGCAGGGATATCAGAATATAAGGGCTCTAGTGGGGGGATGGAGGCTATGGGAAGGTGCCAATGGGAAGTGGGTGTATAATTGAATAAGACGGTTTGGGATGTTCTGTGTGATATACACACACAAAAAATCAACAAATTTTTAAAAAATATTTTATATTTGAGGAGGAAGCATGGAAATTTACATCATGCTAATTAGTAGAGGTGATAAACATTACCATTGAAATCCACCCGATGACTTCATAGACATACACAGGCACCAAGGGTCTATGTGCAACCAATTATGACTACTAATAAACAGATGAATACAGATTAGAGATGCATGCACCAACAGCTCAGTGTTAGCAGCAAAAACAATGAGTCTCTCTGCAAGGAACAATATATTCTAAAATGAAATGGAGATCTTTTTCAAAGGTTAAAAAACTCATTCTATTTTATGTCTTACAGGGCTTATACTTAGTTCAATATTGTGTAACTGTGAACCTAGAAACTTGAGCTCATTTGTGAAAAAGATGTACTTTGCTCTGGAATATGTTACTGAATATGTTAAATCTGTAGTGGAATGCTTCTTCTAATCAAGTAGTCATTAAAAATTAAAAAAAAATGATTAAAAAAATAATAATTAGATGTGAAAAACATTACCATTGAAATCTACCTGATGATTTTATATCCATGCTCAGATGCCAAGGATCTCAGAAAGTAACTGACTGTGACTAGTAATAATCAGATACATAGAGATTAGAAATGCATATGCAAACATCTTAATGTCAACTGCATTGAAAATGAATTTTTCTGCATGAAACTCTGTATTTTAATAATGAAATGGAGATCTTTTTTAAAGGTTAAAACCTCATTTAATTTTATGTCTTATAGGGTTTATACTGAGTACAATAATGTATAACTCTAACACTTCAATTGTAAACCTAAAAATTGTACAGCCAGTTTTGAAAAAGATGCATCTTAGCTCAGAAAACTGTTATTGAATATGTTGATGCTGTTGTAATGAAATACTTCTTCTAAGTACATGGTTATTAAATAAATAATTAACTGGAAAAATAATAAATAAATATTAAAAAATATAATTAGCTCCCGCCCTCAGGCCTCTTGGGGGTTTATACTGAGTTCAATATTATATGACTGTATTAATTCAACTGTGGACCTAGAAACTTATAGTCACTTGTGAAAGAGATGTACTCTCGCTCTGGAGTGTGTTACTGAATGTATTAAAGCTGTAATGAAATGCTTCTTCTAATCATGTGGTTATTAAATTAAAAAATTTTAAAAATATATATAATTCTTCAAAGCATAAAAATTTGCTCCTTAATAATGTGAAAAACATTACCAGTGAAATCTACTGATGACTTTATAGCCATGTTCAGATGCCAAGGATCTCAGAAAGTAACCAACTGTGACATGCATGCAGGCATAACACTCATACACATAAAATAAAAATAAATAAATAAAGAAAGAAAGATCTAGTTCCATAAACACGTTTTCAGCAGAGTGTGTCAGAGTTTAGTCTCATATGGAAAGAGAAATTAATTCAATGACCGATTTTTATCCTAAAAAGATTAACTTTATAAATCCACAATTGCCTGGCAGACTCTGAATAAGAGATTCAGAGTTGTTTTAACTGAGATTCTAGTTGTTAAAAGACTTTACAAGGTGGAGAAATTCAACAAAGACTTCTGAAGTTTCTTATTAAAATTCAGGAAGGATTTTAAATATATATATAATTAAAGCCGGGCATCGTGGTGCACACCTTTAATCCCAGCACTTGTGAGGCAGAGGCAGACAGATTTCTGTGAGTTTAAGGCCAGCCTGGTCTACGTAGTGGGTTCCAGGTCAGCTGGGGCTACAGGGAGACCCTGCCTCAAAAAGACCAAAATAAAAAGAAAAAAGAAAAAAAATTAAGTGTATGGGGGTGGAGAGATGGCTCAGCTATTAAGAGCATTGATTGCTCTTAGCGAGGACTGGAGTTTATTTCCCAGCACCCATATTGCAGCTAACAACCATCTATAATTCCAGTTCCAAGGGACCTGACACCTTCTTCTGACCTCTGCAAGCATTGAATGCACATGTGCACTCATGCAAAAGTAATAAAAATAAATAATGAAAATATAAAAATGCAAATTTAAGTGTAAAAAAAATCCAGCATAGAAATGAGGAAATTGACAGCAGGTCCCATCTCCAGCTGAGGAGGTGTTGGTAAATGATTACTGAAGAAAGGAGAGTAGATCTTCCTTAAGGGAGTGATTCCTGACAGGCTGACTAGACTCCAGTGGTTGAACTTGCACCATGAGGAATCTGGGTACAAGGGCCTGACTCAATAGGACTTAATATATATGACGAAATGCATAAAATCCAGTGGAGAACCTATAGGGGTTGTGGATAGGGGAGGGAGCTAAATATGAGAAAGGTATATTATACAAAATGTACAAAAACTCAATAAAAATACATTTTATATTTTTGAATAAATTCTAAAAATATTCAAAAAATTTAAATAATTTAAAATTTGCTTTATGTAGTGTTTTACAAATGAATAGAATTAACGTTGTTTCACTATTATTTAGCTGTATTTCTTTCACAAGAAATAAAACATCAAGCAAATTGCATCATAGAAACATTGGAAATTCCTAAAGTGTTTCAAAGGGAAAATCAAGGTTTTAGAATGTGAGACTAAAATGTTGTTGCTAAGTGTTCCTTTAAAAATCTCAACCATGTCCCCCAAAATGCCCCAGATATCATGTGTTTTTTTTGTGTTGGCACAGAAATGAAATTTTAATTACATAAAATATCACCTCATTCCTAATTCCATAGATAACTGACGTGATACTGATTCTGGAGGATTTAACTTTTAATGTGCCATGCAAATATTCTTTTTTTGTGTGAGGAGTAAAAAATAAGAACACAATGCTTGCATTCATTATAAAGCAGTTAAGCGCCTTCCTTTTCTGGATTTCATGAATGATCTAATGAGTTAAGGACCTTTTCTCTCAGTCTTCAGTCAGTGCTCTGTTCCCATCCCATGACAGAAACCAGTTTTATTTTATTTTCAGTTAAAATGAAAATAGGAGAAAAAAAAAACAGAAACAGTTTTTTATTTTTATTTTTAAGTTCAAAGTATACCATAATATATTTCTGACTTCAAAAATGAGTATTGATCCAAAAATTCAGTGTAAACATGTAAACAAAATTGTCTTTTTAAAGAAGATCTGTGCTGATCCAAACAATGCATGCTTACCCTGTAGACCAAAGCTGCTTTATCCCAAAACTAATTTCTGATATTTGGTGTTTAGCACACAAGCATTCTGTGAAAAATGTGCAGATATAATACATTCCTTCTGAGGAATATAGTGTTCTCTTCCTTAAGATTTGGAAAAGGGGGAATGAACATATCTTCAAATTGAAATGCAGAAGCTTGAAAATGAGGGTGCAAAAAATCCATTTATTTTTAAAACACAGAAGGAAATTAACACCACTCAAAATTATGTCTTATAACATGACTCTGGTGGAAAGTGTCCATTCCCTAGGGTGATTTGGACTGCAGGTTCATGAAATCTCCCAGAAACCTTTAAATTCTAGTTGCAAATCAAGCAGGGAGCTTTTTTTCTTTATCTTTTTCCCAAAACCACATTGGAGATGGTAAACGATGGCAGTGAGGTTATTAGCTATTTTCCTAGCAATGTCCATCCTCTTTGTCTCAGTTGAGTAGTTGGGAACATTCTGTGCAGCTCCACCAGATATTGAATGGACTTTCTTCATGGAGAACAGAAGATTGTCATGGCTAGACTTTACAAGCACTGGTACAGTGAAATTTATGATCCATATTTTAGCGTTTTCAGAGAACATTTAAAATTATGATGTAATACTTGAAAGTGTGGGTTGATAAGACCATACTAACCATGGGCTTATCAACAACTATATAAATGTGAGCTAACTGTATAATCTTTCTAACCCTCAAACCGTTCATTATTAGAGACTGTTCTACAATGTCATTAACAAAAGGAGAAGATACAATAATCCACATAGGACTGTACTTGACACACACTGATTGTCCAATAAAAATGCCCATTTAAAAATAATCAAATGATGAGGTATAATGTGCTTAGAAATATAGATTTCTTCAACTCTAATGAAATTAAAATCATTTTTACATGAACACAAGGAAACAGAGAGTTTCAGGCCACTGGAAACATGTTCATAAGTACTTGAAGCAGTGCTGACAACATGTACAAGACCCATGCAAACTTAATCAGACAAAAATCCAGCGTGGAGCAGGGAAAGGTGAAGCAAGTCCCAACCCTAGCCAAGGAGCTAGATAGGCTGTCTAGACTGAAGTGTATGAACTTGCTCTGAGGGACACCTGGATAGAAATGCTTGATGAGATAGGACTTAACATATATGACAGAATACCTGAAATCTGGTGCGGGGAGCAACTATGGGGGCTGGGGATGGGAGAGCTGGTCTAAATTGGGTTAAGATGCATTATATGAGCTGCACAAGGATGAAATAAAAATTTTAAATGGAAAAAGTGAAGAGAAAACCTCTATTTACCTTTTTGTCTTCAAGTTAAACCCAAATCAGCCAAAAAAGTAATAAGCCTCCTAGTTCTCTAATAGGATTTTGTTTTTATAACAGAATAATTTCATTCGTTGTCTAGCTCTAATATGTCTTCATCCTGAACTTTTAAAGATTAAATGGTGGAATTTTCAGAGGTGGTCTGAAGAAGACAGATGGAGATCTGTCATGTTCTGTACCATTTACAATAACTGATGTGAAGCATAGAATTTATCATTTCCAAATCTACATGTCGGCAAAACATCGAAAGAAGGAAAATAAAGGTAAGAAAGGGTGCTACAAGTTGTAAAGGAGTCTTCTGACTTAACTACATCCAGTTACCATTTTGATGTTGTGAACAGTATTAGTTTCCTGCCTTAGAATATTTGGGAAAATTGAAAAACATGACGCTACATACATTACCACTAGGTACTTACGTTAGTACTAGTGATGGCTTGCATTCCTCCTTAAAATGAGCTGCATCACTAAGTCAATGAAAGAGGTGCTTCAGACACCCACTAAGACACACATTAGTGAAAAGGGAAAGGCAGAACCCCTGCATAATAACAATAAGAGCATCAAACTCAAGGAGCTAAGGCAATCAGCAGAACATCCATAAAAGCAGAGAATAACCACTGAATGCATAAGAGGGCATGTTACTGAGCTAGACACCAAAAGGAATATTCTTGCCTAGACAGAGAAGGAATAAATATTTTACTGGAAATAATGGAAAATATAGTGAAAAGAATATGGAACTCAACAGAAAGGGTAATTATAATGAAGTGTCTATAGTTGCAAAATATTAGCTGTTATGACAACCTGACCACTAATCCTTATACTAATCCATATATGTATATATATAATACACATATATATATATAATGATAGTAATCCATTTATGCACATAAATATACAACAAAACACTATATTCAGAACAATTATTTTAAGAATTAGAATTGTATCTGAAAGTAGTGGTTCAGAAAGAGGGAGCACCATGTGGTTAGTGGGGAAAAGGGAGGTAAATTTCTCTTGCTACTGGTCCAGAAATCTGACTTCGTTCTGTAAGAAGCATGTGGAGCTTGAGATACAGCTTCAGTACTTTCAAGGTAATGACTATTGAACTAAGAAAGACCCTGGGCTCTTTATGGAACTATGTGTTACACCTGTAAGATTGATATGAAAATCAAAATCACCATAAATACAAAGAGGATCAAGGGGATGGGCCCATGATGTGGACATTTATGAAGTTAACTGTGGTTTAAATGTTACTGTAAAATCTATTAGTCTTGTATTTCTAACTTTCTAAGTGACTTTTGCTTCAACCTCTCATGTTCTTTTTTAAACTTTAGATAACACTCAAGTATCATGTGTTTGAACTTGTTTCATTTTAATTTTCTTTCAATTTGGGCATATTCATGTTAGGTAGATTAGTCCATAAAGGCACTTTATTTCATGAACAGAACACCCTTGGACCAAATCAACTGCCCCAAATGTTCTTTACTTTCCCTCTTCTCCTTCTCTCCTTCTGTTAGCCCCTTTCCTTTCCAAATCATCTTCTATTTTCATGTCATATAAATATATTTTCATATTTATCTATCTAAAGTCTAGGATCAGGAAAGGAGAGAAACGGTGTCATAATTTTTTTTCCTAAGTCTGTCTTATTTTACTTAATATGATGATCTTCAATAAATAGAATAATGGATAAATATATACAACAAAATAAAAGCATTAGTTATTATATTTCCCTTCCAGACTACAAACTTGTTTTAAAATATTAGTGTAAATGATCAATTATAATTTTTATTCTATTTTGCTCACTTAATATATTGCAAAGTTAGTCATCTTCTAAAACCTCATATTTTAATTAGTATTTTCTTGATATATAATATTAATATCTAAAGCTAATCACACTCTAAATTCTCATATTATAAATGGGCCTTTTATTAATAACATACAATGTTTATTAGAATCTTATTTACATAAAAGGCTTTCTATTATGGAATATTATAGATATTTCTCACCCTTACAACAGAATGGAATTGCTGCTTTTAAGTGAGCAGGACACAAAGTAATAGACAACTTGCATTTTTGTTCATTTTGTGGCTATTTAAAATGGACTCTGAACAGTAAGTGGTTTTCATGCGAGAGATTATTTTTCAGCTCTAAAACAAATCAAATTATACTTTTATTGAACTACTTTAACTAAGAAAAATATGCTCATGTATACCCAACTATCCACAAGCACATGTTGCCTGACTGATACATATCAGGAACGTGCAGAGGGGAGGATGAAATTCTCCTTTGTGGTTGTATTAGAGATATCTATTTTATAAAGAATGAATTGATTCATTTAAAGGCCATAATCAATTTAGAATTTTAAAGACACTTTGGATAAAGAGAGATTATTTTCATTGTACTCCCCAAAAGTGCATTTTTTTCCTCCTATTTGCAGATACGGTTGTTTTCAGATGGGAGCCGTTTGCTCTTCACCCCTGCCTGCACTCCTTGACAGTGTCACACATACGTAATAACAGCCCTCACTTACCCACAACTTGCGTGGTCTGAAGAATGCTTCTCAGTTGAGGAAGTCACCAATAAATCATCAAATCTCGCATTAGAAATAAAATCACTAATATTCAATCTATTTTAACATGTATATATTTCCATCTCTCTGTATAGAGGCTCTGTGTCCTTTAAAGTACTCAGTACATGACTGATCTCCAACCATTGCCTTCAAGATGGTTCTAATTTTACATTCTTAATGAAATATAAATACTGAATATAATTTTGCACCTAGATACACCAAGCTAATGTTGAATACAAAACCACAATCTGGACCGGATCAAATGTTTGTCACTATTTCAAAATTGCATGACCTTCATACTGTTTCACAGACTCTTTTTTACAAATCATGCGAAACCAGAGCTTTGTAACTGAATTTGTCCTTCTGGGCCTATCACAGAATCCATATGTTCAAAAACTAATGTTTGCTGCATTTTTATTTGTCTACATTGCAACTATTGGAAGCAATATGTTGATTGTAGTGACCATCGTCTGTACTGCTAAATTGCTGGGCTCCCCCATGTACTTCTTCTTGGCATTTTTGTCCTTCGTGGATGTGTGCTTCTCCTCTGCTATCACACCAAAGACAATTGTAGACTTGGTCTATGAGAGGAAATCCATCTCCTTTGAAGGGTGCATGATGCAACTTTTTGTTGAACATTTTTTTGGTGCAACAGAGATGATTGTTTTGACTGCCATGGCTTATGACCGATATGTGGCCATTTGCAAGCCCCTGCACTACTCCTCCATCATGAACAGGAGGCTCTGTGGCACTCTGGTGGGATTGGCCTGGGCAGGGGGCTTCTTGCACTCCACCATCCAGATTGTCTTCACTTTGCAGCTGCCCTTCTGTGGACCCAATATCATTGATCACTTTATGTGTGACTTATTCCCGTTACTGCATCTAGCCTGCACTGACACTCACCTCTTTGGCCTTTTGGTGATGACCAACAGTGGGTCTATCTCCATCATAGTCTTCTTCTTGCTGCTTGTCTCCTATGTTTTCATCTTGTTATCTGTGAGAGCACACAGCTCTGAAGGGCAACATAAAGCTCTGTCCACCTGTGGATCCCACATTACTGTTGTGGTTTTATACTTTGTCCCTTGCATACTTACATATGCACGACCTCCCACTGCCTTCTCCTTTGACAAAATCATAGCAACATTTTATACTTTTCTAACCCCTTTGCTTAATCCTATAATTTACACTTTTAGGAATAGGGAAATGAAAAAAGCCATGGGGACAATATGGAAAAGATTGGTGCTGGGATCTGGTGAATATTAAAACTGTTAAATTTAATCTTAAAACAAATGTAAGAATTAGGAATACAAAATTGTCTGATAAAATTTCATGCAATGTTAAGTATCTATAATATGACAAAGGAATCTATAAAACCAGCTTGAGGGGGATTAGACATGATTTTTCACTTTTCCATTGGTCATGAAGCATGAGTTGGTAAAAATCAATATCTTCTTGTGCAAATTAAAGAGAATTAAATTTTATATTTACATAGAATCACATTAAAATATAAATTGCCTGTTTGGCTGTTGTCTCTCAAATCCATGGTTTGAAAACATATGTAAAAGAAGAACAAATTATTATAGACATTTAAGTCAAAAGTTTTCTCAAATGACTTGAAATGAAAATTTTTCATATCTTTGGACCCAACTCAGTTCTTACAAAAGACTTTTATTATTTATATTTGTCTCTTTATTGGACCCCATGTTGAAGATGTTGTGTGAATTTTGTTCCTTTTGTACACTGTACTAAATTAGAAGATTTGAGTGTCATACCTACATCATATAATATGATAAAATTAGCAGAATCTATGGTACTGGAACAGTGTCAGTATTTAGGCAAAGGTCTTCACGCCTTAAAATAATGAAATGAGCTCATTAGCAAAACAAAGCCAATAATCACAATGAAAGCAATCACTCCAATTGCATACAGTACACACTTTAATCTATATACTTTAGACAAACTGAATTATCTAACATGCATAGGAACTTGGACTCTTTTTTTTTTTCTAACTCTTTGCTATTTACTTCTAACTGAATATTAAAGGACTTGATTATTGAGGTGGGGTTTGAGGCTAGGCAGTGTAGTTCTAAATTGTTCACTCTATTCTTAGGAAAGGGCAGCTCTGGTTTTGTTTGCATCTTGAAAACCTTGTATAGGAAAATGACCTTCTTTAATTAAAGTTACAATTCATTGTTTTACATAATTTATTTTCCCCATTGAACAATCCTATCTTCTGGCAGCAGTGTGTGGAAGGCACAGATGTTGACAATTTTAAAAGAAATTCTCATTTCAAGAATGTAGTGATGATGGCTTAGGGAGTTCCAGAGAAGACTTAGCCAGGTGTGTAGTTATATAGCTTTGCTACGAAATTTGAAATAATCAAGCATTACTAGAAGGAAGGTGTTCACATTTTATATCATATTCTGGTCATCAGTTTTGTATCTGTGATTATTGCCAAGAAAATATGTTGGAGTCACTGGAAGCCAATGAACATTGGAAACCTGATCCATGATGCAGGATATTGAAAAAATTATGTAAACCAGAGTCAAGTAAGTTGCACTGAGGACCGGTGGAGTTATCATTTCAATTTGGACAGGCCCTGAAGAGAACTTAAGATGATTAATGAGTCTGAAAGGAGAGAGACAATCCTAGAGAGATGGAAGATTCTTCCATTGTCTAGATTGGGCAACAAAGTAAAGTGCTTCCTTTCTTTTCATAATTATAGATGTCTACCAATAATCATAACACCACACTGATTCAGGAATTTTTTTACACACAATTTAGTCAAGTTGTATACATATGTGTGTGTATTATATAATGCTGTTATATAAAGACAGTTTTTATAAACATATTAAGCTGATGGGCTGTCAGAGACAGTTTTCACAGATATAAAAGTCCTGATTTCCCAGGTCAAAATCTCAAGTGATTTCAAAAATTTTCTTAAAATCAAAACTACATAAGAAACAGAAACACTTCTTCAGGGACATTTGTGTAGTTTGAAGACCATCATGATGCTTTGGGCACTCTGAAGTACATGGTTTATCCACGAAGATTATGCATTGTGCTTACTTTCAAATGTGTAGATCATAGTGTTCAACTGTATTTCAGGAAAAAAAAAAAACAGTTGCTCCTCTTCTTTTTTTTTTTTTTCAAATTGGATTAAGTGCTTTCCATCAGCAACAAACAACAAACTGTTATAATTAACATTAAAGACTGTTAGATCCAATGTTTATATTTTTGAAGTATATTTCAGTGCTGCCTACAGTATTTAATAGAATTGATTGTCTTTTCACAGCCACAAATCAGAATTATAAACTTTGTTTCAGATCTTCTATACTAAATGTTCTTTTTAAACATTTGCTTAGGAATATATTGAAATGCCAGCAACTGTTGGAATTGTGTTCTATAAGAAACATCTAGTGGATTATTTTAGGATACGTACAGTGGTAGAAAATGGCAACTTTTAAAATACATGTTTGTTTGCTAGAATATTTATTTTAACAAAAAGTACATTAAAATAGTTTAATAGATTGCTGCAATAACACCTGCAATAACTATCATGGGAAAATTTTTCAATTCAAAATTGGTGTACATGCTTTGCCATTGATTGTTGAGTGAAGACGCTCACTTTAAATTTTTTCTTACTGGCAAAATAATTTATTTTTAAATTAATTTATTTTTTCTTGAAAGTTTTTTGTTCTGTATTGTAGGCTGTCCTGTCATTATGCTTTCTATGTTGTTAGTAGGAGGGAAACTGACTGTTGTTCCTAAACTGTTTTAAACAAAACAAAAGTGAAGTCATTTAACTCCTGTTGAGAGCTACTTCAACAAACCATATTTTGGACCTTCATTTTTGCATATAAAGAAATATACTTTTCTCAAAAAAATTAGACTGGCATTGTATAACCTAGAGGAGACTTGATTATATAGATAATACTTTCCAGATGAATTAATGAATTTTCCTGTGCCTCCATGATGGCAAAATCTTTTCACAGAAATTAGTACACTGACTCTAAAGGTGAGTATGGATTTGTGCTTGCATTTGAATAACAAAAGACTTTGTAATAAATATTGTTAAAATAACGATGGACAATGAGACCTACAACAGATAAGCATATATCTTAAAATTATGTTTTGTTTAAAGTTTGCTGTAGACTCAGTTTTAAAACGAGAATTCTAAAGAAGAAAATATATAACTCAGAAATTGAACAACCCTCTCTGGAAACTTAATATAAACATTGACGAATGGATGGATTTTAAATAGTGGGGAATTGGAGAATAGTGGATAATTCATGGAAAGTCAAATAGCTACCCTCATGGTCGTGGTTTCTCAAATGTTTGACCATGGGCCTTTGATTTTGTCTATATTCTGACTTGAATTTGGAAAAAATAGTCACCAAATTTTCTAAAACTAAGGAGAATAAGAGTATGGAAGATGGACTTTGGTCAATGTACATTATAATCTGGTATAAAAATTCATTTGTGAAACTCAGTACTATGTACACTGAATAGATACAAAAAAAATAGAATCTATAAACATTCACTTTCTTTTTTTATTATTTCATTTATTATTTCTGCTTTATCTGTATGAGTGTATTGCATGCATATAGGTAAGTGCACGCATGTCAACCAATGCCACAGAGATAAGAAGAGGGAATTGAATCCCCTGGAACTGGAGTTAGGACAGTTGTTAACCACCACATAGTTGCTGGGAATCGAACCCAGGTCCTCTGAAAGCACAGCCAGGGCTCTTAACTCCTGAGCAATCTCTCCAGCCCCAAGCATTCACTTTCATTTCATTTTTTCTAAATACAAAATGAAAAAAATAATCTAAGTGATCTAATGCACATATTCGTTATAGACATGGTGACAGTCCTAAATTTGTAAAACTGACATTTTAATTGATAATACACAGATACATATAATACATGAATCCATATAGTAGAATTCTGTGATACTTCAGAGGCAGGAGGATTAAGGGATAAAAAGATCCTAAAATCTCCTGTTGTGTGAGCAATAATAAAAAGAACAAGGTTGAGGAACACTGCTCTAACCTATGATTCAATGATCAAGTAAGAACATGGAGTAACCGTTTCAGAAACTGGCCTCTCTCCTATGGGGATTTTTTTTTCTAGAACTTAAAAAAATACTTTTACATTTACTTAGAATATAATAAACAAAGCAGAATGCAAATCAAAGTTATCAGTTGAACTCCTAACTGTATAGTTTGTAAACATGCACTTACACAGTGTTCTTGAGAATGTAACAGTCAAGCCATAATGGAAGTCATTATAGAGATTTCTAGAAAACGAAAAATGGATATTTCCTAACATTCATCTCTACCACTCTTGGGTATTACTTGAAGGACCCTTAAATCAACATAGCACAGAAATGCTTACACACTTATGCTTTCTACATCAAAATTCACAATAGATAAGTTATGGAACCAACAAAGGAGTTCTTTGCCAGAAAATGGATCAATAAAATGCAATATATACTCAGGATGACAATTTATTCAGCTATAAAGAATGAAAATAGCTCTCTCTCACAGGTGGGTTCCAATTCCTTCACCTCAAATCCCAGGACTAGCTTCCCAAACCAGACTAACTAAGCACCCTACCATAGATTCCTAAATCCTCACTGAGGTGGCCCCCTCATGGCCAACTTCCTAGCCTCTGGATCAGGCAGAGAGGCCTCCTCAGCCAGGACTTTGGTAAGTCAGATCCAGCTTTCTGACTCTATATCCCATTTCATTCATCCACCCAACTCTGTCCCCTGCTGGCCTCTTTCACAGGTTGGTTCCAACTCCTTCACTCATGATGTCTAACTATCCCATTTCTTTTATCCACCCCCACCTTGTCTCCTGCTGGCCTCTCTCACAACTGGTCTCCAGTTCCTTCACCTCAAGTCCCAGGTCTAGCTTCCCAAACCAGATTAACTAAACACCCTGCCATAGATCCCTAAGTCCTCACCCAGGTGGCTCCCTCACTGCCAACTTCCCAGTGACCCTGCCAGTCAGACAGACCTGCTCACTCAGGAATCTTACCAGTCTACTACCCAGCAAGAACTTGAAATACCCATCAATTTGTTTTCATACCTAAACAAAAAGTAAGCTACAAAAACAATATTAACAAAACCAAAATTAAACAAAAGCAGAGTAGAAGTTCCTGTTAAACACTGTTCAAGTAAATTTCTTCTTTCTTGCTCTCTGTTTGACCTGCTCTCATTCTATCAGGGTCTTCTGCTCCTGACATGGGTGGACGACCCAACATAACACATTTTTATCTTGGTTTTTCTCATGGTTTATGTGCTAGGAAGGGAGGACTTACAAAGAGGGCGCATTCCAGCCCCACCTACAGTCTCTTTTAGCTTTTGCAGGTGCCCTGTGGGTGTATAGTCTCACTCCATGGTCTGTGGATGCCCCTTCTCTCTTCCACATCTGCATTACACCTCCACCATTCACCCCTGCGGGGCCTCACACTTCCTTTTTCCTATTCCAATCTTGTTGCTGCTTGCTCTGCCAGATGCTAAGCTCCACTCTCCTTCCCAGGGTGTTCTATGCTCAATTGTTGCTCATGCTTTTCAAAGGAACGAGGGGTTTCTGGGCTACGAACACATAGTGAACATGGGACTGAAAACTTCAAAGAATCAATTAGAAACAACAAGAGAAACTCTCACAATCAGAATGAATAAAATGGAAAACAGAATATTAAGACTGGAGGATAAAGTTGAAGATGTGGACTCATTAAGCAAAGATTATAAAAAAATCCAAATAAAACACAGAAATTGAATACTGAGGAAATGTGGGACACCATGAAACGACCAAATCTACATAATATAGCCATATAGGAAAAAGAAAAATCTCAAACCCATGGCATCAAACAGATCTTCTGCAGGATTATAGAAGAAAATTTCCCTAAATTAAGGAAAGATATACCTATAGAGAGTCAAGAAGAACAGAGAACACCATTAGGACATAATCAGAACAGAAAATCCCCATGGCATAGCATAGTAAAAACATTCAATGTACAGAACAAAGTGAGGGTACCAGAAGCTGCTAGAGAAAAACAACAAGTTACATATAAAGGAAAACCCATCAGAATTACAGCAGGTGATTCAATGCAAACTATGAAATCCAGAGGAACCTGGAACAAAGTATTCCCAGTTCTAAAAAACCATGGAAGCCAACCCCTAATACTTTATCCAGCAAAACTATATATTAAGGGAAACAGAAAATTTTCCATGACACAAATAGGCTGAAAGAATTCATGTCTTCCAAACAGCACAACAGAGAACACTTGAAGCAATACAAAGGAGCGAAGAAAGGAATGAGCACATACAAGAGGCTACAGAAAGAAAATAAAGAAAGGTATAACAACAGAAAGATAAAATAGGGCCACAAACACAAAGAAATTAAAATGACAGTATATAATCACACATTTCAATAATAACAGTAAATATCAATGGCTTCAACCCACCTGTCAAAAGACACAGGCTGGTGCAATGGATCAAGAAAGAAAACCCATCTTTTTTGTTGTGTTCAAAAAATTCATATCACCTTCAAGGATAAACAGTATCTTAGGGTGAAAGGATGGAAAAAACATTCCAGGATAATGGCTCTAAGAAGGGAGCAGATGTTGCAATTTTAATATCTGACAAAATAGTCTTCAAATTAAAACTCTTCAAAATAGATAAGAGTTACTTTACTCCAATCAAAGGAACAATTACCAAGAAGATATTACAATCATGAACATTTGTGCACCAAACTCTGGAACACCAAATATCATAAAATCAGTAGTCCAGGACTATAAAACAGAGATTGACACCAACTCAGTAATAGTGGAATAATTTAATACCCCACTTTCTTCAATAGACAGGTCAACTGGAAAAAGAATAAACAGAGTGGCATCTGAATTAAATGACATACTACATGAAATGAACCTAACAGATAATATATATAATATTCCATACAACCACAAAAGAATACACTTTCTACTCAGCAGCTCATGCAAGTTATTTTAAAATTGACCACATTCTGGAGAACAAAACAAATCTCAACAAATGCAAAATAATTGAAATAATTCCGTGCCTTCAATCAGACCACCACAGTGCAATAAAGCTTATGATCAACAGCAAAAGAAAATCTAGTAAATACATGAACTCATGAAGATTAAACAAGGCACTCCTGAATTACAAATGGGTCGAAGAAGAAATTAAGAAAGAAATAACAGTATTCATGGAATAAAATGAAAATGATAACACAACATAACAGGACCTCTGGGACACCCTAAAAGCAATCCTAAGAGAGAAGTTTATATCTCTAAGTGCCCTCATTAAAAAATCAGAAAGAGCACATGTAATTGACTTGACAGTACAACTCAAGACTCTGGAAAAGCAAGAACAAACCAACCCAAACCTAGTAGATGAGAAGAAATAACAAAACTCAGAGCAGATATTAATAGAAGAAAAAATAAATACAAAAACTAGTTAATCTAAGAGCTGGTTCTTTGAAAGGTTAAATAAGAGAGACAGAGGCTTTGCCCAATTAACCAAAAGAAAGATCAAATCCAAATCAACAAAATCAGAGATGAAGGAAAAAATATCACATAGACATCAAAAAAAAAATCCAAAACATTGTAATGGAATACTATATAAATCTATCCTCCATTAAATTTGAAAAACTAAAAGAAATGGATGAATTTTTAAAAGCATGGCCATGACCAAAGTAAAACCAAGAGGAGATCAACAGCCTAAACAGACCCATAACAAATAAGGAAATTGAAATAGTAATATAAAGCCACCCAACTTAAAAAAAGCCCAGGCCCAGATTGATTCAAAGTGTAATTTTACCAGATATTCAAAGAAAATCTACAACTAATACTGCTTAAATTATTCAAAAAATAGAAACAGAGGGAAAACTCTCAAACTCCCTCTATGAAGCCAATATCACTCTAATACCAAAACCAGATAAAGATACAACAAAAATAGAAAGTAGAAAACCCATGTCCTTAATGACCATAGATGCGAAGATACACAGCAAAGTACTTGCAAACCACATACAGACACAAATCAAAAAAAAAATTATCCATGACAGTCAAGTCAGATTTATTCCAAAGATACCAAGAGAGTTCAACATATGTAAATCAATAAATATAATAAAACATATAAATGTACTTAAAGAGAAAAACCACATGGTCAGCTCAACAGATGCAGAAAAGGCATTTGACAAAATTCAACATCCATTCATGTTAAAAGTCCCAGAAGGAATTTGTCCAGAGGGAACATACCTCACCATAATTAAAGCTATATACAACAAACCTAGTGCCAAAATCATCTGCCTAGAGTATGCAGAACGGGACACCCTTTTCTATTCTAGAGGCTCTAGTATTTCTCTGCCTCTCCTTAAGGAGCTTGCTTTCAATTTTCTTGGACTCTTCTGCAACATAGCCTTAAGATTTGGGTTAAATTTAATCCGGAGAACCTAAAAACAAAAAGGATAATATTTTACTATAATACTGTCTACCCTCAGTGCAAGCTGTGTGAGGGAAAAATGACCCCACAAAACAATCTTAACTCTATTACTATCTTATAGCTGGATCTTTTTTGTTGGGCTCAAGAGAAACAGGTTAGAGTGCTTTACGTACAGTCCTTTATGATTCCCTACTAGGATAGGAGACTGTACAAAGAAAGTAACAAGGGAAGGAATCTAAGAAACACGGGAGACATTAGGACTAAAACTTCTTTTTATCCATCTATTTCTGCATCTACAGCACTACCCCTGTTGAAAAAATGGCTAGATCAACAGGAAAAAATTTCAGTTGATGTTCCTTTTCAGTCATAGACCCTCAAAACTGTAAGAAAAGTAAGGAAACTGGGGACCTTCCAAACCACGGGAATATTTAAATCTGTTTCCTACTTGATTCTGTCTTGTCTTATGTGAATGTAGTGGTTTGAGGGACAAGTGTTCTCTGTGGGCTCAAGTATTTGAACACTTGGTCATTTGAACACTTGGTCAGTTGGTAGTGCCATTTGAGGGAAGTCATGGGGTCTTTTGGTGACATGACCTTGCTGGAGGAAGTGTGTCACTGGGAGTGGGTTTGAGAGTGCATAGCTTTTCCATATAGTGCTTGAAACTTTTGCAAGAGCAATAAGTCAAGAGAGGGAAATTAAAGGAGTACTAAATGGAAAAGAAGAGGTGAAATTATCCCCATTTGCAGATGATATTACACATAAGAGATCCCTAAAATTCCACTAGAAAACTGTCAGAATTGATTCACACTTTCAGTGGCAGGATACAAAATAAACCTCCAAAAATCTATATACCAATAACAAGCAATCAGTAAAAGCAATCGAGGAAAACTTCCCATTCTCAATAGTCTCAAAAAGTAAAATAAAGTATTTAGGAATAAACCTAGAAAAATACATTAAAGATTGATCTCTACAATGAAAATCGTAAAACTCTAAAGAAATAGATGGGGGAAGACACTAAGTAATGGAAAGTCATACCATGATCATGGATTGGTAGAATCAATATTGTAAAAATGAACATCCTTAACTCCAGTTCCTGGGGAATCCGAAGCCTTCTTCTGAACTCCGCAGTACTGCATGACATGGGTGCACTCACATACATGAAGGCAATACACTCATACACATTAAATAATAAAAACTATAAATAAAATATATTTTTAAAAAGGCCATCTTACCAAAAGCAATTTACAGATTCAATGCCATCCCAATCAAAATAACCACAACATTCTTCACAAAGCTTGAAAAAAATGTTAAAATTCATACAAAAGACCCAGGATAGTCAAAACAATCTTGGACAATACAAACAACGCTGGGGGCATCAACAGACCATATCTCAGATTATATTACAGGGCTATACTCATATAAACAGCGTGGTGCCGGAACAAAAATAGAAACACAGGTAAATGGAACACAATAGAAACCCAAATACGAATTAACATAATCTCAGGCACCTGATATTCAACAAAGGTGCTAAGAACACACAATGGAGAAAAGACAGCATCTTCAACAAATGGTGCTGGCAGAACTGGATCTCCACCTGCAGAAGAATGAAACTTGACCCTTATCTTTCACCCTGCACAAAAGGTAACTCCAAATGGACCAAAGACCTTAATATTAAACCTGAAACTTGGAAATTGCTGTAAGAAAACTTGAGTAGCACCCTCCAAGATGTAGGCACAGGAAAGGACTTTCTTTTTTTATATATATTTTATTTTTATTTTTATTTTATGTGTATGTGTGTACTGCCTACATGTAGGTAAGTGCACCCGTGTTGTGCAATGCCTGTGGAGGACAGAAGAGCCTCTCAGATCCACTGGAACTGGAGTTACAGACAGGTGTTAGCTGTCATGTGGGTGCTGAGACTTGAACCTGGGCCTTCTGCAAGAACAGCCAGTGTTCTTAACCACTGAGCCATCTCTCCAGCCCCTGGAAAGGACTTTCTATATCAGATACCAGCTGCTCTGGTACTAAGGTCAACAGTCAGTAAGTGGGACCTCATTACATTACAAAATTTCTTTATGGCAAAAGAAAAAATCAAGGAATGGAAGAGGAAACCCACTGTGTAGAAGAAAATCATCACAAGCTACACATCTGATAGAGGATTAATATCCATAATATGCAAAGAACTCAGAAAAAGAAAGAAACGACTCAATAAAAAGATAGACCTAAACAGAGAGTTCTCAAATGAAGAAGTAAAAATGGCTAAAGAAGCACCTTAAAAAGTGCCCAATATCCTTAGTAATTAGATAAATACAAATTAAAAAAAATACTTTAAGATTCCATCTTACCCCAGTCAGATTAGCAAAGATCAAAAGAACAAAAGACACCAAATGCTGGAGAGGATGTGGAGAAAGAGGAACTCTCATTCACTGCTGGTGGGAATGCAAACTCATGCAATTACTACAGAAGCAGTGTGGAGAACCCTCAAAAAACTAAAAATGAACCTACCATATGATTCAGTGATGTCAGTCCTTTACATATACACAAAGGACTCATCATACTGTAGAGATACATATACATCCGTGTTTGTTGCTGTTCTCTTCACAATAGCTAGAAATGGAAACAACCTAAATGTCTCTCAACTGACTAATGGTTAAAGAAAATGTGGCACCTACTCAGTGGAGTTCTACTCCGCAGTAAGAAAAGATGAAATTATGAAACTTTCTGGTAAATGGACGGAGCTAGAGAGTGTTATACTAAGTGAAGTAACAAATGCAGAAAAGCAATGTTCTCCCTCATTTGTGGATTGTAGCACCAATCCCTTATATGTGAGTATATAAATTCTGATGTAACATCAGGAGCCAGATAAAGGGAAAGGACACATGGAGGAAAAGGAAAAGAAACAACCTGAAAGGGGGGAGAGTAGGGAACAGATGTTACCTGACGGAGGTGGAAAAAGTGGGAGTAATCGGCAGGGAGGAGAGGAGGGAGGGACATGCAAGGGACCATGGTGTGGGGGAGGGAGAGAAGTCAGGAGAGGAAGGATGGGGAGAATTGTGAGGTATTAGGGGGAGGATGGGGATAATGGGGGCACTCTGACTAGGGAGGGAGGAAGGAAGGAAGCCAAATGGGAGAAAAAAGATGATGAATTGGGTGGGGGGTAGGAAACCTGGAAGGAAAAGTGATGCCCTAGAAACCTTACGAGAAATGCACATAGAGTGTCTAAACATTAATCCATCTGTACACCTGAGAGCTGCTTGTCAGGGAATATAGTGGAAGACAGAAAAGAGCTCCCTTAGAGTGACAAGTATTTCATACAGAACTCATCAAAGAAGCTTCTTTTTGCAACAGATGGAGGCTACTGCACAATTGCACATCTGGTCAGGAACAGAGAACATACACCTGGGAGAAGCCCAGTACTAGGTGACACATCTGCAGTTGAATCTCTACAACTAAGGCTCATGGCCCATGATAGAAAATGGGGCATAGAGAGGGCTAAGGCACCCCTCAATTCTCATCAGTGGGTCTTCCTTCTATAGCGGAGTGTGATGTGCACAGAAGGCCACAAGTGGCCATGTTTGGGGAAATAAGAGCCTGTACAGTGTAGGATAGGATTCCTACATGAATCTTCAACACGGCTCAGGGACCACTGCCCAAGAGGAGGCAGAAAGACTGTAAGAGCCAGGGCTGGTTCATGAACATAGGGAGGTGGAGGCTTCCAGGTCACTGGAGGTTTGGTCATGTTTGTCTGCAGTAGTGGTGGCATTGAGTGCAGGACCCATATCAGCTCAGTTAAACAATGGGCCAAAAGGTAAGTGAGAAATGGGTGGCAGGCCAGCACTAGATTGAGAACTATTTAAAACTGATTGCTGCTGGGTGAGGCAGAGTGTGATTTACACATTACCCCTGGATTGGCTGACTAGACTCCAGTGGACGCATTAACACTGAAGAGGACTCAGCATGTGTGGCAGAGTACATAGGGTTCAGTGGGAGAGTACTGATATACAGGAATGGGGGAGGAGATCTAAATTTGAGTGAGAGATGTATGAAATTTTAAAAGCTCAAAAAAAAGAATGAAAATATGCTGTTTACAAAAAGTGATGAATGGAATTTTATAATATCAAGTAATTTAAGTCAGATTCAGAATGAAAAACATTATTTCATTTGTTTGTGAATCTCAAATATTATATATATGCATAAAAATATAATATTTTTAACATGGAAGTAGGATCAAGCTAGAGGAATGACTAACTAATGAGAAAGAAGAAAGTGACAGCAAACAAGAGTGATGCACTGTGGATATGTATGTCATATAAGCATATGAAACTATATGTACGAAATCAAGTGCCATGTACAATTCAATTATAGAGAAAAGAAAATGTTTCAAAAGCATCCAAGCAGTTATTTTCTCCTCAGTCTTTTTAAAAAACAGAAGACAATAAATAACCTAATAGATATATTCATGACCTTATGTCGCTCCTAAGCACACAAAAATGGCATCCAAGAGATGAAAATATCTTCTTGGTTTTGTATTTAAGGTATAAATGCATATACTGTCTGAACATGTATAATAGCATTGTGTTAGGGGAAATAAAACATTAAACAATTCTCAATTGGTGAATGGTGATAATACTAACAGAAAGGTTGAGGAACACTGTAATAAGCCATGTTTCCATTGTTAAGTAGAGGACAGCGTTCCCAGTGCAGAAGTTGGCTCTCACATCTGTGGTTCATATTAGGTAAATTAGATGCTTTCTCCCCAGGCCACTTTCCAGTCAAATATATTAATGAACCAGTGACACTCTGGAAAGAATGTCGTTGTAAATGTATGCTACTATCGTTCACTGCTGAAGCTAAAATGGTGTCAAGTTCAATCATTATAAATATTACCAAAATGAACATATTTTACATACAAGACCTTCTGAAGTTAGAATTAAATAATTAATTTATTATTTTTATTTTTCATGTATGAGTGTATTGCCTGCATGTGTGTGAGTGCACCCATGTTGTGCAATGCTGCAGAGGTCAGAAGAGGGCTTCGGATTCCCCTGGAACTGGTTTTGAAGCTGTCATGTGGGTGATGGGAAATTTGTTGAGTCAAGTACATTTTAAAAATTATTTTTCCATTTTTATTAAATTTTTTGAAAATTACATACAGTATATTTTGATCATATTTAAATCCCCTTGCCTATTATTAGAGTGCACATATATATTTGTATCGTAAGCTTTGTGTCTCCAATTGCCCTTTGTGTGGGTTCATTCAGTGGAGCCTGTTCAACCTATCAAGACTCTCACCTTTAAATGAGATTGACTCTCCCCTTCCCAGCAAAAGTGGATTACTTACCCAAAATCTCTCCTGGGATTTTGTCTGGCTTGAGTTTACATGAGAGTTGTGTGTGCTGTCACCATCATTGTGAATCTTACGGTAAATATTCCAACACAATTTCAGTGATAGTCTGAAATGATAACACCACCAAAGAGCTCTATTTCCTACCATAGAGACACTTGGGAACAGTGTAAATGTTCATCAACCAGTGAATGCATGATGAAAATATGGTAGTTACATACAATGTAATTTACTCTGCTAAAAAAAATGAAATTGTGAAATTTGTAGGTAAATGGATGGAACTGCAAAACATTATACTGAATGAGGCAAC
>NW_008332686.1:627306-628521 GCF_000622305.1 Nannospalax galili | reverse complement strand
ACAGAGTTGCTAAAACTAATTCTAAGGATGTTTGAAAAAGCCATATGAAAGCTTGCTGTTTTATAATCTTCCCATGTATACGCAAATACTTGTGTAGTCATATAAAAGCTTATAGAGAATAATATTCATCTCAAAATTCACAGAATACACAATAAAAGTCCACTTCTAAGTGTGTCCACCCCACAGTTTCTGGTCAGAGGTGTCCCAAATACTGCCCAAATAATACAGGGTATTGCCGTTGCTCTTGATTGCCTCATGAACTTGATGATAAGTCCCTATTGCTGGAAACATCACATTGATCACAGGATAAGGAGAAATCATATCAAGAATGAACAAAAAACTTCCCTCCAATTGGAGAACTTCATAGTATTTGAAGGTGCTCTGCAGCCTTCTGGGTGGAGGAGGGGATGGTCATCAACAGTGTTACATGACTGTGAACCTTGCAAACTGCAAAAATGACAGACCTGGCAAGATTTGCCAATGAATTCACTAGTTGATTTAATGCTGTGGGGGTAACCAACCACTTTCTAATTGAATTTAAAGGTTCATTCCATGAGAGAAACCATACTTCTGACTCTGAAAATATGGCTGAGAACTCACAGTGGGAAACTCACAAGTCATGGGGATGAACCTACTACTATTTTACTTTGCTAACTAGATACAGTATCTAACTGCCCTCTAAAACTATATCCACAGATCAAAGTAGCTCTCAGAACTCATCAAAACGTCTTTGTTCAACAGATGGTGGCTAATGCAGAAACACATAACTGATCAAAGCTCAGAGAAGTGTCTATGGAGTGCTCAGGCACAAATGGAACTTTCTGTATCACAAGACTTCCCCAAAGCCCTAGGGCCTTCATGGAAGTGGGAGTAGAAAGACTATAAGAACCAGAAGCTCAGCCAGACTACAGTCAAACAATGTCTTCTGGACAGTCTAGGACCATTACACTCAAGGACTCACAGAAGCTGTGTTCGCCTGAACAAGGTCTAAAACCCTAAAGGCTGTCATCACTCTTGGCTGGAGTGGAAGCAATACATGAGAAACACCCCTAAGGATCTATGAACTTTAATGAATTCTATGGGAGGGTGAATCAATTTTCTTTAGAAGTGTGGATCCTGATAGAACAACCACACACCACTGGATGGCCTCACATCCATAGGTATATGGATAGCACAAATCAGATTCATTGAATTAATAAATTTTGGGGTTAGGGA
>NW_008332686.1:611273-625873 GCF_000622305.1 Nannospalax galili | reverse complement strand
GCTAGGTGGCTAATTTTTAAGCCCCGGGGGTCCACTTGTCTCTGCCTTCAAAGCACTAGGACTATAAGCAAGTACCTAAGCAGTCAACTTTTATTTTTTGCTTGGGTTCTGGGTGTCAAATAGGTCCCCATGCTTGCACAGCAAGCACTTTATCCATAAAGTTCTATTCCTATATAACCTAATGTTTCTAAACCTCAGTGTCTTCATTCTCAAGATGAATTTTTACTAGTACTCATCTCATATGGTAGGAGAAATAAACACATGTAACAGACCTAGCCGAATGCAATAAGAACAAAATAAAAGAGGTCTGATAAATTGGCAATTTTTTGCTTGGGTTCTGGGTGTCAAATAGGTCCCCATGCTTGCACAGCAAGCACTTTATCCATAAAGTTCTATTCCTATATAACCTAATGTTTCTAAACCTCAGTGTCTTCATTCTCAAGATGAATTTTTACTAGTACTCATCTCATATGGTAGGAGAAATAAACACATGTAACAGACCTAGCCGAATGCAATAAGAACAAAATAAAAGAGGTTTGATAAATTGGCATTTCATTATCACTTGGAATCCTTCCTTTCATCTCTGGGCTTCACAAGTAAAACCAGAAACAAAGACGTGAGTTGTGATGAAGAAGTGATAAAGGCTTTGCTTTATCCTCTGATAACACATTTTATGCCATAGAACTGATTTAGGCTCATGTGAAGGGATACTAGATAAGTTGTAGATGGGCTTCTGGGAGTGGTAAAATAAACCCTAGGTTTAATTTCCTTAATAAGGATGTTTGAAACATGAATACTTGAAACATGTAAAATAAACCCAAGGTTTAATTTCCTTATTAAGGATGTTTGAAACATGAGTAGAATACTTGATAATTTAATGATTGCATGTTCTAGATTTACGATTAGAATATATGCATATAATCCAATATATATAATTTGCATTTTTTTGAAGAATAGTTGCTGAATTTTACTGCTTAATTGTTTTAAAAACCACAGGGAACATAAATCTATCACAGGGGATTATGAAAATTAAATTGTATAATAAAGTATAATATATTATTGATGTCAAGCACTCAGTAAAAACCTAGAAGAACCACTATAGTTTATCATTATTATAGTTTTGGAATCAGAAAATGCTACAGTTTAATTTTGATTCAGTAGTTATTATTTGCGGGATCATGGTGTCATTTTTTTCCTTACTACTTTAATCCTCACTAATCTTTAAAATGAAAAAAATAATTGTAGGGCATTTCATTCCGGGGGCATAGTACAAACACACTGAACATCACCAACATTATAATGATATTAATAGTCTGATATTAGAAGGCAAAGGTTTGTAAGAAAAGAGCGTTGTCCTTTATAAAAGAAGAGGACTTGATATGTGATCTTTCTCATGAGTCTTCAACTAGCACACTTAAAATGTTTGGTGACCACATGGCATGAGTACATGAAAATCTATGTTCTCCAAACATGATGGTGCATGTAATGATGAGTGAAGCTCACTGTTCTAACTTCATGTTCACAAACAGCAGAACCTGAAGATGTTCAAGAGGTTGTGAGCATGTATAATTTTCTTCTCTTTCTTTCTTTTCTTTTCTTCATGAATGTCTGAAAGCATTGAGGAAAATAAGACAAGGAAGGACACAAAATGAAGCCAAGATTGTGGAAACTAGATTATAATTTACCTGTTCTCTCCTACCACTAATAATCAAAGATAATTGATTACATAATATATTTATCAGAATAAATATGAATAAAACAGATGACACAAAGTTCTCAATGTGTTCAAGCAGAAAGCACCTAATAGAAAACGAGTTTCACCAATGAATGGCAAAGCTATTGTGGAATTACTAGGACTGAAACTTCTGCTAGACTTTGATGGGTCATTGCTGGGTTTTGTACCACTGGATGGAATTGTACGTGAGTAGATTATTGGACAGGCTGAGAATAAAGCCCAGTATGCTCCATGATTGCTCATTAATAATGCCCTTCCCTTGCCAGACCCTTCATGGACATTCCATGCTTTCACCAGCACACATCAAATGGAGAATCCACACAATGTGATGGAATTCATTCCTCTGGGAATTACAGAGAATCTAGAACTTAGGAAAATATTCTCTGCTTTGTTTCTCATCATGTACCTGGCCACACTATTGGAAAATTTATTCATCGTGGTAACTATAACTATAAGTCAGAGCCTCAGATCTCCCATGTATTACTTCCTCACTTCCCTGTCCCTCATGGATATCACTTATTCATCTGTCATTGCTCCAAAGTTGATTATGGACTCTTTTTCTGGGAGGGCTACAGTCACCTTGGAAGGCTGTATGACACAGCTCTTTGCAGAGCATTTCTTTGGTGGTGTGGGTATCATCCTTCTCACTGTGATGGCCTATGACCACTATGTGACCATCTGTAAACTTCTGCACGTGTTACACAGCCATGATGAGTCCTCGGGTGTGTGGCATGATGGTGGGAAGAGCTTGTGTTGGGGGATCCATGTATGCAACCATGCAGCTTCTCTTCATGCTTCAAGTACCTTTCTGTGGCAACAATGTCGTTGAACATTTTATGTGTGACTTGTTTCCATTGTTGAAACTGACCTGCATGGACACCCACATTCTGGGTCTCTTAGTCATTCTCAACAGTAGGGTGATGTGTCTCACCATTTTCCTTATTCTCATGGCTTGTGGTCATCCTCTGATCCCTGAAATCTCATGGTTCTGAAGGGAGGCACAAAGCCCTCTACACATGTATTTCCCACTTCACAGTAGTTGTGTTGTTCTTTGTACCTTGTATTTCTTTGTATGTGAGACTTATCCCATAGACAAGGCCATGGCTGTGTCCTTTACTGTTATTGAGCCAATGCTAAATCCCTTGATTTTTAGCAGAGGTAGAAAATGCCCTGAAAAAAAATTTGGATGAAACAGGGCACCCAGAGTGGTCACTAAGTGATATGCTAAGAAAAACTATTTCTTACAAATCCATTGGAGATCTGCTCTTCACATTAGTTCCAATTCTTTTGGTCAGAGGATGCAAGACCATCTTTTAAATTTAGAACCACAGATCAAGATATCATAGTGGATAGTAGTGCTGGCTCATGTCTTTAATCTTATAACTCAGAAGGCTGAGGCAGGGAGATTTCTGTGAACTGAGGCAAACTGGGTCTATGTAACATGTTTCAAGCTAAATGGGGTGACACAGTGACTCTTAAAATATACCGTAGTCATCTGCCTAATCAGTTTAATGTATAGTTTTCACAAAACTGCACCAAGATATTTTACAATGTGTCTTCTTTCTCACAAGACTCTAGGCAGAACTAAAAAATAACACCAATATTCTGAACTGTATGGACCTTCACAGTTTAGTATTATATCTTCAATTCTACCTCTCTGTACTGCAACAAACACTTCTAAATGATTTTTTCGACTGTCTTCCTATAACTTTTTTTCAGATCTCCTCATTGCAAAGGAAAAGCATAATTTCCAATTCTTTCTTTTTTCACTTTTATTGGCTTATTTTATATTTATACAGCCAGATTGTATTGTTGAGATTAATGATAAAAAATTATACTCCAGAAATATTTCTTGGATTTTCTGTTCTGCAGTTTCCTCGGTTGTAATCCTTGAAACAGAAGGGGTTACATTTGCCCTTTCATATTGGGACCCCAGTGATTATAATGGTCTGAGTTACATAGTATATGTTTCTAATTGCCATCAAGGGGTTAAAGTATAAAATGACAAGTAACTACAGGATTGCAAAAAAGCACGAAGAAGGATTTGGAAAGAATGAATACATCTAAGTACTTTAGGAATTTTAATCCTCCAGTTTGAGCATTGTTAGGTGTCTTTTTTTAGGCTCAGTCTCAAAATATAGAGTGTTATTTTAATACAGAGCTCAACACTGTAACAATATTCTGGACCACCTCTTGTTTTTGTTTAGAGAAGAGAATGAAGGGTCCTGAAGTCACAGGATCTATTTTTGAATGTGGACTTTTCAACTCAGCCTTAAATGCAGATGACACCCACTCTTCTGTAAACAAACTCTCAACTTATGCTCTGTAAGCAAGTCCAATAAACTAGTTAGGATTAAAAAAAAAAAAAGAACAGAGTTAATGGAAACCATTATTCCACCAAAGTTGACCCCATGTTGGCAAATCCTTTGGTCTTTGATTTCTTATTGCAACTTCCCCCCACTTAAATTTCATTGTATATATTTATATATATTTTTATGTAACCTGCTTCAAGTTATTTTTGGAAAAATGTGTTAAAAGTTGCCTCTCTTTGGAATAATAAAACTATTCTAAAAAAACAGCAAGCATATATTTTATCCTAGCTCTCCAACAGCATTTCACTTGTTTTGCAGAATATATTTTCATTCATATTTTTTTGGGATAGCACTCATCTTGATTTTTAAATTTTAACAAGAAGATAGAATTTTCTTAACCCATATGATGAACACTGACCTAGAACTGTGGCAAGCTGTACTCTTTAGTTTCATCGATACATATGTAGAGTTTACCATTTCTATAACCACACACCAGCAGACCATACAAGAAAGGAAATTAGAAGTAAGGTACAGTGGTAAAGATCAAAGGATGGAGTCTTCTGATTTAACTATGTGCCCTTTAGTTTCTCTAAGTGTGTTTGATACTGTGATTAAACTCAGAACAATGTCAGAGATACATGTCATGGCTTGGTGTCTTCATTGAAATGAGTGAATCACTAGGAAATTAGAAGGGAAGGAAGTTGGGCATCCACTAAGATGGACAGCTATGCCAACAGAGAAAGGAAATTCTGAAACTTGTGTTTCATAAATAATAAGACCATAAAACTTGATACAATATAATCAGCAGAATATCAAAGAAAAAATAGAAAGATTATTGAAACCTAAAGAGGACATATTTCCCAGGTAGTCACACCAAGACAGAGAAGGAGTAAATTATTTGTAAGTAATTACTGATAAAAATATAATAGAGACACTGGAGAGATGGCTTAGCAAGTTAAGAGCACTGACTGCACTTACAGAGGACCTAGGTTCCATTCCCAGAACCCACATGGTGGCTAATAGCTGACTGTAACTCCAGTTCCAAGGGAAATAGATGCATTCTTCTGACTTCTGTGGGTGTTGTATGACATGAGTGCACTTGCATACATGAAGGCAATTCACTCATGCACTCTACCATATATGCTGAATCCTATTCATTCAGGTGTTTGTAACCAAACGTCCTTCAGTGTAAATGCATTGACTGGAGTCTAGTCAGCCCATCCAGTGGTTTTATGTAAGTCATACTCTCCCTCAACCAGCAGCAATCAGTCTCAAATAGTTCTCAATCTAGTGCTGGCCTGCCACCTATTTCTCGCTTACCCTTTGGCCCTTGTTTAATTGAGCTGACACAGGTCCCACATTCGATCCCACCCTGCAACAGGTGCACCTAACAAAACCTTCAGTGGCCTGGAAGCCTCCACCTCCTTCTGTTCATGAACCTTTCCACCTCCTCTTCCACATTGATCCCTGAGCTGGATAGGGAAGGTTCCATATAGGAGTCCCATACTACACTGTGCAGTGTCTTAGTCTCTGAAACATGGCCAGTTGTGGCCTTCTGTGTGCATTGCACTCTGATGTACAAGGAAGCCTCACTGGTGGGAGTTGAGGGGTGCATTATCCCTCTTTCTACCCCTTATTCTGCTATGTTCCATGAGCCATGGTTGTAGAGATTCGACTGCAGAGGTGCCAACTAGTACTAGGAATCTCCCAGGTGTATGTTCTCTATGCCTGACCAGATATGCAACACTGTTGTGGCCTCCATCTGATACAAAAAGAAGCTTCTTTGATGAGTGCTGTATGGCATGTTTGTCACTTTAAAGGAGGTCTCTTCTGTCTCACACTACTTCCCTTTCAAGCAGCTCCTAGGTACAGATATCCACTAATGTTCAAACACTCTAACTGCATTTCTTATAGGGTTTCTAGTCCATCGCTTTTCCCTCTAGGTTTCCTTGCGCCCCCCCCCGAGATTCACTCACCTCTACTCTTTAATTCTCCTGTCCTGCCTCCCTCCCCCTTCCCTTCCTAGTCACAGTGCCCCCATTATCCCCATCCTCCCCCCAATACCTCCAGACTCATGCCATCTTTCCGTTCCTGGCTTCTTTCGTTCCCCTACGCCACGGTCCCTTGCATGTACCTCCCTCACTCCTCTCCTCCCTGCAGATTGCTCCCACTTTTTCCACCTCCCTCAGATAACATCTGTTCCCTACTAACCCCATTTCAAGTTTTTTCTTTTCCTGTAACTCCATGTATCCTTTACTTTTACCTGGCTCTTGGTGTTACATCAGAATTTATTTACTCACTTATAAGGGATTGGTGCTGCAATCCACAAATGAGGGAAAACATATGCTGCTTGCTTTTCTGTATTTTTGTTACTTCACTCATTATAACACTCTCTATCTCCATCAATTTACCTGCAAATTTCATACTATCATCTCTTCTTACTGCTGAATAGAACTCCAATGAGTAGATTACCACATATTTATTAACCATTTGTCAGCTGAGGGACATTTAGGTTGTTTCCATTTCTTAGCTATTGTAAAAAGAGCAGCAACAAACAGATGTACAGGTATCTCTAGAGTATGATGAGTCCTTTGGGTATGGATCAAGGAGTGATATCACGGGATCATATGGTAGGTTCATTTTTAGTTTTTGGAGGATTATCCACATTCCTTTCCATAGTGGTTGCAGGAGTTTGCATTCCCAACAGCAGTGAATGAACATTCCTCTTTCTCCACATCTTCTCCAGCATTTGGAGTCTTTCATTCTCTTGATCTTGGCCAATCTGACTGGATAAGAAGAGGAACGACCCAATAAAAAGATGGGTGATAGACCTAAACAGATGGTTCTCAAGTGAAGAAATAAAAGTCGCTAAGAAGCACCTTAAAAAGTGCTCAACATTATTAGGAATTAGAGAAATGCAAATCAAAACCACTTTAAGATTTCATCTTACCCCAGTCAGATTGGCCAATAGGGAAAAGAAAAAGATGGACTTGGAGTTGGGTGGGTAGGGAAGTGGGGGTGAATCTGGGAGGAGTTGGAGGAGGGGAAATATGATAAAATATACTGAATAAAGTTCTCAAATAGTTAATAAAGATATTTTAGAAATATTTAAAGAAAATAAAATGAAATAAAAATATTCTTTAAGAAATATATCCATTATGAAAAAGTAAATAAATGATTGTGGGCAAACTGGATATCCACATGTAGCAAAACAGAGCTAGATTCTAAACTTTCACACTGTATAAATATCAACTCAGATTAAAACCTTTAATATGTGGCTTGAACATTTTATACTCCTAATGAAAAAATAGGGAGAACCCTTTAAGATCCAAGTAGAGGTAATGACTTTCTAAGTAAGAATCCCGTAACTTAGAAGAAAGAGCAAGAATTAGCAAATGAGAGTGCCTCTGATACAAAGCTCTGCCTGGCCAAAACTCAGTCCACGGAACAAAGAGACAGCCCCATATGGATAACAGCCTTTAGTATTTATCAAATAGGACTTTTGATATGAATCAAAATACATAAGGAACCAAAAATTAAGCTAAAGACCAATCAATCTGATCAACAATCGCACAATGAAAATTAATAAGTACTTTTCTCAAATTAAATAATTCACCATTATAATATGAAAAAAAATTCAACCTATAATAATTAGGGGAATAAAATCAAAATGGCATCCCATTTCAGTTAAAATGCTTATTATTAGGGAAATAAACAAAAATTCTTTATGTGGTGACACCATTGTTTATTATTCACTATTTGAGGAAATGGGAGTTATTCTATCTCCTGTAAAAAGTACTATGGAGTGCCTCAAAAATTAGAAATAGCATTTCTATAAAAACACAACCATCACTATTATTCTGTGCATATCTAAATAGTCAAAGTGAGTTTAAAGATAGCTGCATGCCCAAATTTATACTATTTATCCTCCATCGGCCTATTCTAGAATCAGTCTAGCTGCACATTGTCAGGTCAGCAATAAAATGTAGCATTTACACCCTGTAAAGTCCTATTCAGTCATAATGAAGTAAAGATTTTATTTGGCATAAAATGGACAGAACTGGATATCAAAATTGCCACCAAATTAAGCCAATTTCACATAACATATATTGACAAGGGAAGATAGGACATGAAACTAAATAAGAAACTAGTTATGAGGAAGGAAAAAATGGAGGGTGTAAGAACAGCAGAGGACACAAATATGATAAGAGGAAATCATATGCATATGTGGAAATGCCTTAATGCACGTCCTTAGTTTGCAAAATTCGGATTGCTTAAAAAGATTAAGAACTTTTCCCAGATTGTGTTCAATCAAGTGTCAAGCCATTAAAGAATACTTACTATTCCAATTCCAACAGCAGCCAAATATCAATAGATAGATTTTATGTGACTTGAGTCTGAATAGGTCTTGTGCATACAGTCATAATTACTCTGAGTTCATATGTGAACTGATATGCCATCTGGGGTTTGCTGTTTCCTTGTTGTCACCCACCACCTCTGACTCTTATAGTCTTCCAGCTACCATTTCCCAGATGATCCCTCAAACCTGTTGAGAGGAGTGCAATAACGCTGTCCATGTTGGTGATGTGCACTCTGTAAGCTCTTGTTCTTTTCATGATGACCAGTTGTAGGTCTCTGTGACAACTGCTCTCTACTACAATCAGTAGCTTTCCTAATGAATGTTAAGGAGATGCACTAATAAATGGACAAAGCAATAAGTCATTAGGAGTCATTTTAATACTATGTCCATTAATTAGAATATTAGTACTAGGCTCTCTCCTAGGGTCTATGACCTATGTAGCCACAGGTTCTTGAACCTGGCACAGATGCCAGTTTGAGTTCCATCTCCTGGAGCAGGCCTTAAATCCAGGTAGTGGGTGGCTGGTTACTCTCCTAGCAGTCATGCCACTATTTCTCTAGAGGGCATATCTGATTAGTTCCATCATTATATATTACTGAATTCACAGCTGGGTAAGATTGATGAGTGCTTTTCTCTTCTGGGGTATGCATAGTAAGTTACAGCAGTATGAAAGCTAGCAGGTAGGGATGAAGCTTCCAGATTAGTAGCCACTTGATTTCTCCATATGTTGCAACTCAGCTTTCTGTGGTCTTGAGCAATAGGATCTTACCATCTAGTTCTGGGGGGACAAAAAGAGTATTGGCAATGAGAATAATGTTTAAGTGTTTAAGGGAGTTGACTGGATGACAACACAAAGAGAGGTAATATATTCCTGGTACTATGTCATTTATTTGCAAAGATGAGGTGTCTATTTTGATTGTTGCCCCTGCCCCCTTATTAGTTAGCTCTATCTATCTATCTTCTATCTATCATCTATCTATCTATCTATCTATCTATCATCAATCTATCAATCTATCTTCTATCTATCATCTATCTATCATCTTCTATCTATCATCTATCTATCATTCTATCTATCTATCTTTCTATCTATCTATCATCTATCTATCTATCATCTATCTATCGTCTAACATCTATCTATCTATCTATCATCTATCCAACCAGCAGCAACGAGGGACCATCTATCATCTATCTATCTATCTTCTATCTATCATCTATCTATCATTCTATCTATCTATCTTTCTATCTATCTATCATCTATCTATCTATATCTATCTATCTATCTATCTCTCTATGTATCTATCATCTATCTATCATCTATCATCTATATGTAATCCACAGTAGGAGGTTTCCATATTGCATTTTCAAAGGTCTTTAGTATTAGTTTTCCCTCCAAAAATTCCCTCCTCTAAGCTCCCCTCCCTTCCCCTACCCCATTTAACAATTCCTGTTCTGTTATTCCCTATCCCTCTCTTATGTCACTGTTCTTTTATTCCTTTTGCATTCCCATGAAGATTTCCCCCTTCTCCATGGTCCCTTATTAACCCCACTTAAAACATTCCCAATGAAACATATATACATAAAGACAAAGCTAACATTTAAATATGAGAGAAAGTGTAATATTTAACTTCCTATGATTTGATTATCTTATTCAGGATGGTTGTTTAAAGTTCCACACATTTACTTACAACTTCTCTGCTGTTTTTTAATTTTGTGTATGTCTGTGTGTCTGTGTAGGGGTATGTGAATGTGAGTGCAGTTGACAGTGGAGTCCAGAAGAGGGTATTGGATCCCTTGAAACTGGAGTTACAGGTGGTTATTTAACCACCTGATATGGGTGCTTGTAACCAAAATCCAGTTATCTGCAAGAACAGTATTACTCTAGGGACTGTCCCCCCAATAATATTTTTTTAACTTTTAAGTTTTAATTTTTAAAAATTCAATCTGAAATTATTATACAATACAGTTTGATGGTATTTTGATCTGTTCGACTCTCCACACCTCCCATTACCACACCCAAGTTAGTATACTCTTTTATATAGAGTGTGGCCTATAAAGTCCTATATGTTTTCCCACATGTCCTTCATTGAGGGTCCATTTACTGGGCCCACCAAGAGTGACATATCTGCACTATACTCTCTTCATCTCTCAGTAACAATCCGTTGTCAAAATTTCTTTCATTGCATTGTGATTTTTCTCACCTATCTCACCACATCTATACTGGAATTTTGTCTGATTTGAGGTATCATAGGACTTGTGCATGCTGTCACCATTGCCGTGAGTTTATATGAGTAACTGACTAGGAGTCTGGAAGGTTTTTTTTTCTTTGTGGACATCCACCGCCTCTGGCTTTTCCATAGATCTTAGCTGCTATGTTTGGTATTTATTACAGCATTATTTTTTGTAAACTCTACCAAAAAGCAATGACTTTCATCCCTATTGAACAGTATCTTACCTTGACTATGATTTCTAAAGGCAGTCTCTTTAATTAACCCTAGATGTGTTAAAGGAGTTTTTACAAATATTCTCAGTGTTTTGAGAAACAAAGGTTTTGTAAACAGAGAGGTCACAAAAGTGTTCTGGAAAATCATGTGGCCAGAAACTTTCTAAACCCCGAGAGAACTGAGAATCTAAACTTTGGACTCATGATGTCACAGGGAAAGTAGAAACTCCTGTTGGAAATCAAGGGTGAAGTTCCTCTCCTGCTTCTTCATTTTTCTTTTCTCCTGAGACCATCTTGAAGACAGAGGTTGAAAAGCAATGAGAGCCCGCTCCACCTTCAGTGCCATAGGTGCTCTGCCTCTTGTTGATTTGAAAAAAGACTGACAAAGAATTCTCACACTTCGCTGACATACTGAATTGGCTACCCAGGAACGGATCCTAGGTGAGATGTTGTCTTCCAGTGAGAATGTCATGTCATGAGTGCAGAAAGCATGAATGTCATGGGCAGGTCACGGAGAATTATGCCAGATATTGGTCTATAGTTAATGTATAAACTTTGGCTGATTATATAGCCTTTCTGACCTTCAGATAGCTCATCCAGTACCAAGGTCAAGGGATGAGGAAGAGAATAAAACTACCAGTAGAACCTGAAGTCAGCAGGTGACATTTAAGGGTCCAGTGAAGAGAGATCTGGATACAGGAGTCCATGACTTTATTAATGGGAATTATAAGAACTTACTTGTTACCTCAGGCCTAGTGGACTAGAACCCCAAGTTCAACTTTTTATCTCAAACCTAAATCCAAGTCACTCAGAAATATACCAAGTAATATATATTCCACATAGTACACTGTGGGTGCAGAAGAGAATTTGTAATTTATTGAGACATCAAAATAATAAGCATGGACTATAACTCAACATGTATAGAACTTTACTAATATTTATCAACTACTTTTGCTTTCTAATTTAATTAACAAATATTTTAATACATGTATGAACTACAGTATGGTACTGCAGTATATGTGGCCAATGTGTGATGATTAGATCAGGTAATTAGTATGTATTTAACCCTAAATATTTATCATTTCTGTGTATTTGGAAAAGCAAAAGATCATATCTCTTAGGTTTTCTTAAGTAGATAATTAATTTTTTTTCAATTCCTGTTAACCTACTGTGCTGTAGAATGCATTCTTCTTACCCAACATTTTTCCTATATTTATTGAACATTCTTCATCTATCCTCTTGCCCCACGTTTCCAAGACTCTGGTAACATGTATTCTACTCTGTTTCTGTGAGCTTAATTTTTTGCTGTGCACATATAATTAAAACTATGCATAATTCATTCTCTCTGTCTAACTTCAATAAAGGACTATTTTAAAAGTAGATCTTAATAACTCTTTGCTTTTTTCCCTGTGTATATTATTCATTTACCATTTATATTTTCCAGTGTTCTCATACCTTAATGTATTCAATTTTAAAACTAAAACTTTCTGAGGCTATAAAATAATACTGTTTAAATAATGTGGGAAACTTACATCTTAAAGTACCAGTCACAGATTTACTGAGAAAGAAATAATATATATTACTTTCCAAGAACATAATAATAAAAGATACGAGCAAAAGTAAAGTCGAAGAACTGGGTTTGGTGGCACACGCATTTCACCCCACACACTGGGGAGGAGGCAGAGAAGATGCATCTGTGAGACAAAAACAGTGAAGACTACAGAGCAAATTTCAGACCAACTGGGGCTGGAGGGAGACTCTGTTTCAAAACAAACAAGCAAAGAAACAAACAAACAAAAAAGCCCTTTTTTAAATTAAAGCTGAAGAAGAGTAAATGAAGACACAAAACAGAATCACTTGTTTTTAATTATGTTCACTAATATTCCTTCTGTGTATCTGATGTAATAAATAGCATTAGGCTCTCATCTCAGATCTGAGAAATACCTAAGTGGCTGATGCTCTGAATTGGGTTACTGTTCCCTGTTGTGACTGTTTTTTAACATAAAGTAAAGCAATAAAGGTGCAGAAAAAAAGTTTTTCCAGGTGCCCATCTCAAAGGATATCAGTGTAACATGGAAGAGGCACAGTTTTTAAAAGCCCACACCTATCTATCATCTGTCTACCTCTCTCTACCATCCATCTAGCTATCATCTACCTATTCTATCTATCTAAGTATCAATCATTTATCTATCCATATTTATCATAATTTGTCTGTGTAGCTATATAGCTATACATCTATTTACATGTACACATTTAGGGAAAGCAGCAGAGCATACAGTCTGAATAATATTAACAATAATTAGAGAACACATTCCCAATGTTACTTGTAGGTGAATAGACTTTACAAGATAGACAAATAATAAAACATCATTGCTCAATAATAATCGTGAATCAAAATCAGTAATAAAAAGTGTTTAACAGAAATGGCAACTACAAATGTGATTTAACATATTCCTTTTTACAATAAAGTATTTAAAAATGTATATGCAAATGCAAATAACATGCACTTATACAGTGTACATATGAATCTGAATATTCCTGTCTCAGTTTCTAGAAAAAACATTTTTTAAAAAAGTATTTTGTTTACTACTTTTATTTTATATGTATGAGTGCATTGCCTGCATGTATGTAAGTGCAATCACATCATAAAATTCTGGCTGAGGTCAAAAGAAGGTGTCAGATTCCCTTGGAACTGGAGTTACAGATGGTTGTTATCCGCCATTTGGGTGCTGGAAATCAAAGCCAGGTCTTTTGCAAGAGCAGTCAGTGCTGCTAACCACTGAGCCATCTCCCCAGCCCCAGAAAAATCATTTTTAAAGCCATCCTAACTACCAATCTGTCTTATAGTTTTGAATGTTTACAAAGTTAATATAAAAACTCTGTTATTTGCTATGTTAGTCTGCTAGTTCTTCCTCAGCTAATGCAATATCTGAACATAAAATTATAAAATTAGGAAAATTGTATTGGGTTTAACCTTGAGATATAATTGTAAATATTCTCAAAATAGGTGTAAGCTATAAATTGCAAATGGATTTCTATAATTAAATGTATGTATATGTACATGTGTTTGTGATCTCTGTGAGTATGTGTGATGCATGCATCTGTGAGTGGATGCAGAAGCCAGAGGTTGATGACAATTGATCTTTGCTTCTGTTACTCTGTACCATATTTTCTGAGACAGGGTCACTCACCTAGCCTGTATCTCATTTCAACTAAACTGGCTGGTCAGCAAGTGCCTGGAATTTTTGTATCTGCACACACCTCCCCAGACCTGAGGTTATAAACATGCACCACCATGCCCAATTTTACAGGGGTCCTGGGGATCTGGAGTCAGGTCCTTAACGTTTGTGCAGCAAGCACCTTACCCACTGAGCCAGCTCTCCAGGCCATTTCTATCATTTTATACATTCTTGCCTGTATTGAAAAATTATATTTAAAATATCTATGAATAAGAGTAATTTTAATATTTTCTGATTCTCTAAAATTATGTAAATGCTTCATCTTTTATGTCATTAGTGTTTGATATTTATAGTATAATTTGGTAGTAATTTATAATGATCATGTTTACCCAAGTATCTTTGATACTGAATGTTTAGATCATTTTCAGTTTTCAGTATTTTAAAACTGCATAGTATTCCAATGTGAAAGCTCTCCATCTCTCATTCGCATTAAAATAAAGTATAGGGTTGGAGTTATGAGCTGAAGAATGTAAACTCATTCATAATTCCAGAATTATTTATTAATATATGCTCC
>NW_008332686.1:601963-610944 GCF_000622305.1 Nannospalax galili | reverse complement strand
ATGTAGTCTTTTGAGTCTAACCTAATATGTTCATGTATTGATTTTTTAAAAATATTTTATTCGTTAATATTTAATTTTATGTATATGACTGTATTGCATGGATGTACGTGCATCCATGTCAAGCTTGATGAGGTCAGCAATAGTTGTCAGATTCCCCTGAAACTGGAGTTGCCATTGGTTGTTAGCCACCATGTGGGTGCTGGGAACCAAACCCAGGTCCTTTGCAAGAGCAATCAATGCTCTTAACCTCTGAGCAATCTCTGCTGTCCACATCTTGCTTTTGATCTATACTTTGCAAATCTGTTGTTCACAGCCCCTTTTGTGCCTTATGCAACAGAGAGTGGGAAATGTGGCCTTGTGTTAAATGACATAGCTATTAGATGTTAAGTAGTGACCATTCATATTTTCACTATAATCATTGTAAACTTATTATTAACATTTAAAATTTTTTCAGGATAATTGAAGATTATTCCTAATAAGAAGCATACATGCTTCCTCTATATCACTCATACAAGTTTTAAGACTGTCCTCATGATGGGACTATTAATGTAGATTTGGAAACAATTGCATTACTATTATTTAAATAAAAATTATTTACATGCATATAATACTTCCATTATCTCTCTGTGTGGTAGGATTAAATTCCTGAGAACAATGCATTTTGTAAAACTACCTTTTAATGAATTAAAATTAAATGATTTATTATCATAAACTTGTAGAAAATGAATTCTAGAGCTCAATTATTTAACGAGCACTCATTGACAAGCCTTCTAGGGATAAAGCGGCTGTTTTTTGAATGAGTTAAGAACTATCAATTGGTATTTTCAATTTGTACTATCACTTTATATTCTCAAAGATGGTCAGGGAAAGTATTTAGAAACATTTTTAATGCTTCATGCACATTGAAATCTCAAAGAATCTCAAAGATTATAGTTGCTCAATGGACTTACAGTGGATAAATTACTGGCAAATAGGAAGTTTTAAGGCAAAATTATACTAAGCTTGTGGTTTCTTTTCCTTTCCTATGTGGTTGTTGCCAAATAACATACATAGGTGATTGAGCCATCACCTCAGTCTTCTTTATTTGCCATGTTGTCCTCATCAAGATGATTTGTTCACTTGTGAATAAAGAAATAGGAGGCTCTAAACTTTATGGATGGTGGAAATTCTGGAAAGACCATCCTTACTCTGAATTTACTGCAGAAAACAGAGAAATTTCATTCTTTTCCTTGTTAATGACATGGTGAAAACATGTTTTAACCAGAGATGCTTTGTTTAAAAAAACTCAAATGGAGCTCTGCTTCCTTGAATTTCTAAATTTCCTAATGATAAAATAGGTCAGGTATGGTGGTGCATGCCCTTAATCCCAGCACTTGGGAGGCCTGGTCTACATAGTAAGTTCCAGGACAGCTGGGGCTTCAGGGAGACCCTGTCTCAAAAAAACCAAAAAAAAAAAAAATAGTGCTAATAAGATCTGCTGTAAACTTTCCCTAGGCAGCAGGTCCTAAGCAATGCTTTCCTTGCATCATCTCAAGTAGCCATCACGGAAAGAGTCATTATTGTATTCATGTTCTGGTAACATTTTAATTTTTCCATACTTTATTTTTTTATGTGTATGAGTGTTTTACCTGCATGTGTATAAGTGCACCCACGTCATGAAATGCCTTTGGAGGTCAAAGACAGTGTCTGATCCCCTGGAACTGGAGTTACGGACAAGTGTTAGCTGTCGTGTGGGTGCAGGGAACCAAACCCGGTCCTCTGCAAGAGCAGGTCATGCTCTCAACCGCTGAGCCATCTCTCCAGCCCTTCTGATCACTTTTAAAAATTGAATTAAGGGGATGGAGAGATATCTCAGTGGTTAAGAACACTGGCTGTTCTTGAAGGGACCAGCGTTCAAATCCCAGCACCCACATGGCAGCTAACAACTGTCCCTAACTCCAGTTCCAGGGGATCCAACAGTCTCATCTATTCTCTGCGTGCATTGCATGACATGGGTGCACTTACCTACATGTAGGCAATACATGCATACACAGAAAATAAAATAAATAAATAATAAATAGATAATTGATTAAAACTGAAATTTCATAATTCCAGACTTTTGTATCAAAAATAAAGCTAATCCCCTTCTTACTGGCCTTACTATTTTGTAAGGAATCAGGGTACATAAAGGTTAAATTTATTACATTTTAAATAATTTTTTGAGCATTAGTCATGATTTTTTTACCTGTTAAACTATTTTTTTTTTCTTGTTTGTAGGTGAGAATATCTCCAGATAACAGATAATGTGCTGGTCACACCTCATCATTAATCACAGTAGGCATAATTAAGAAATGATAATCCTTTTTCTCATAACTTGTTTACAATTTAAAGTTCTTATTATTAATCTACTTCTAAAGCCACTGGACAATAACCAATACTGAAAATTCAAATAAAATCTATTTTTTTCTTCTATTCCATGTGTGGATGCTTTGTTCCCATATACTGTAAATCTTGACTACTGTGATATATTCAATAAGATATCTTTCCATTAAATTCATATGACCTACAGCTATTATCTTCCATAAATTCCAACTCTGTATTCCTAATGATTAGGATATCATGATATGTTTGCAATGATCAGGATATCTGCAAAAGGATGCACCAATTTGTTGATGATTACATTATAAACACTTTAATCAAATTTATTTTTCTTATAATTGCAGATTCTCATGAATATTGTTTTACTTCCACTTTTTTCCTTGGGATCATGAAAAACCAGAGCTTTATCACTGAGCTTATATTATTGGGACTGTCACAGAATCCCAAAGTTCAGAAAATAGTATTTGCTATATTTTTGATTGTCTACATTGCAACTATTGGAAGCAACATGCTGATTGTGGTGACCATCGTCCGCAGCCCTGCACTGCTGGGCTCCCCCATGTACTTCTTCTTGGCATTCTTGTCCTTCTTGGATGCATGCTTCTCATCGGCCATGACACCAAAGATGATAGCAGACTCCCTCTTTGAAAAGACTACTATCTCCTTTGCAGGTTGCATGATGCAAATTTTTGCTGAACATTTCCTTGGTGCAGCAGAGATGATTGTCCTGACCGTCATGGCCTACGACCGCTATGTGGCCATTTGCAAGCCCCTGCACTACTCCTCCATCATGACCAGGAGGCTCTGTGGCATGCTGGTGGGAGTAGCCTGGGCAGGGGGATTCTTACACTCCATCATACAGATTCTCTTCACTTTCCAACTGCCCTTTTGTGGTCCTAATGTGATTGATCATTTTATGTGTGATTTATACCCATTACTGAAACTTGCCTGCACTGACACATACATCTTTGGTCTTTTGGTGTTTGCCAACAGTGGGTCCATCTGCATCATAAACTTCACTTTGTTGCTTGTCTCTTATGGCGTCATCTTGTTTTCTCTGAGAGATCATAGTCCTGAAGGTCGGCGGAAAGCTCTCTCTACCTGTGGATCCCACATTGCTGTTGTGGTTTTGTTTTTTGTTCCCTGCATATTTATATATGCACGGCCTCCATCTGCCTTCGACTTTGACAAAATTGTGGCTGTATTTTACACCATCCTAACACCCTTGCTCAACCCCATGATTTATACTTTTAGAAATAAGGACATGAAAAATGCCATGAGGAAGTGTGGAAGAGACTGGTGGCTGTTTCTTATCAAAATAAATAGCATGCTTTAAAAAGTATAATAAAGTAGAAAGTGTTTATTAACAAAAATGGCTTGTGGAATATTCATTATACTGAAAGATAAAAGACTCTAAAATGAAAAATTAATGCAGGGATTCAGAAAATCATGTTTATAATTTGAGATTTCACTTTCACTCTGACTTAACAACTTAGCATAATCAGATGTCAAATAAATTCAGCTTCCTGCTGTCATAAATCTAATAAAAGATAGGAAAGCATTTTCTTATTAGAATGCTGCTGTTCAAATCATACTTTGAAAACCCTTTTTTGCATGAATATAAAATCTTAGAATTTAGGAAAAAATACATTTCAAATAAAAAGACATGTCTGTGTCATATTCATCTCAGTGACTGACTGATAAAAAACTTCAGGACTTGCGAGAGGCAAATAGAAAAGCAGTCATAAAATATCATTTGTAGGTATTTGTGTATTAATTGACTTCATTTCAAAGGTGGTTCAATTAACACTAGGTACAGGATTTGAGTAACTTCTTGAATTTCCTCACATAAAAGACTGATTGATTCAGCACTGCCTATGATGACTCCCCTTCGTTTAGGGGATTACCTCATACCTGTAAGCTATGTGGGAGGAGACTGGAGAATGAAAGAATCCATGAACCTGTTTATTTTAGTGGAATCAAAGGAAGTGCTTGAAACTCCACGTTATTAGCAACACCTGACTAACTCTGCAGATCTAGTGCTAAATTCCCAAATATTGCAGAAGAATTAGAATACAGAGGAACCTGCATACAGTCCAAATTAAGCTTCAAAAGAGCATTGCATTCTCACCTTGTCATTTAAATTTTCCTGAGTTTCTGTGCCCAAATGACCATAATTCTATTCAAATATCAATAATGTAAATTTAGACAGGTTTTATGTCATTTCTGTAGTTAGATTACTCCCTGGTTCTCATGTGATAGCTACAATATTATCACTTACAGTAATACATTTTAATTTTCCATGCTAAATCAATAGTATTAACATCTTAATTGAGTATTTGAACAAAACACTAAATAGTCTTTTTTTCCTTACTTAATTTTATAGGCCACTCTTAAATAGAAGAATATGAAGAAAGTAGAAATTTTATTGATTCCCTCTATAAAGTATGTGATGGATTAAAATTTGAGCCTAAATATCATCTTAATGAACTGTGCATATCTCATAAGATCTTGTATCACAGGCACAGTGTGAGGGATGCTAGGGATGCTCTCCAGCTCCTTCTGCTCCCATATCCTTCATCTGTGAGCTTCAAAGCAGAATCTGCTTCTCAACTTCCTTTCCTCAGCAGTGAGGTTCCCACTTTCAACTGGTTCACTTATCTTTTATAACAAGCTTAAGAAATAAAGGCCTGGTGTTATTAGTTCCATTATAAGCTTGTTAATACAATATTTGAAATAGAGTTAAACAAAAAACATGAACCATTCTCTTTCTAGCATGGAATTCTTGGGAAGTTAACCAGGATCAAGTGGATGGACTGCCACACTAAAAGACATGTGGAGACAAAAATTAGTCAGTACAGGCTCTATTATATATATTACATATAATATATATATATAATATATAAAATAGAGTACATTAAACTGGGTAGGAGCAAAAATAGGAAGTGGGGATAGGGGAGGTAATCTAAATACCATCAAATTACAGGGTATGAGGAGTGTAAAAATACAATTTTCAAATCATAAAATATTGTTCTGCCAGATTAGAGTGACCAGTGCAAATTCCCATTCAATCCATCATAAACTCAAATTCATCAAGTTTTTATGATTTTAAAATGCTAGTATTTTGTTATGGTGTATCATCTGAAAAGAAATCAATGTCCGGCAGATGAACAAATAAACATTGGAACACATGTGGCATTCTCCATTCCCACTAGCATCATGAATAGTTTTTCAAAGATTCCCTAACAGGTATTGCTACTTTAGTCTTCCATTTCATATTCTACATCAATTTTGATAGACATAATCCATCTTTTTAAATATATCTAACTCTTATGCAATGTAACTGTTATACTAATAATAAGATGGATTATTTTTTTGTCCTATTTATTTAAAGTTATTAAGACGGGTTTGATTTGCTCAGTGGGAACCTTGCTTCAGGGGCAGAGAGATTATATCAGCGACAGAGTAATTGTTTGGGACTTATGCCTTCCTTTCCAACAAGCTGTGCATTACAAAATTCAGAGTAAATACATTACAAGGAACTGGCAGTCATGTGGGTTATGGCAGTTACATACAAAGATTTAGGGCACAAAGAAACAGGACATATAGCCTTTTAGTTGGCACCAGCAGGATGCTTAACTTTTACTCAAGGTTACCCATGCCTTATCCAGTAATTTATTGGCCACAATCTTTTCTTTCTTAGGGCTGAAAGCATTACATAAGCTTCTAGCTTTTATCTCAGGAATAAACCTTTAACCTGCCCTAATCTCTTAGCTAATGAGAGCTGAGCTATTTGTTCAGGACAGGGATATGAGACAAGAGCTGTTTACCAAGATGCTTTCCCAAAGAGCAAAGAGCCTAAAATTTGACCTGTCCACTTTTCTCTTTCTAGCTTTGCAGTGTTCTGCAAGACAGGGATATCAGAGGTGTTGTTTTTAGCACCCTTCCCATCTTTTTAAATATGTCTAACATTTAGGCAATGTAACCATTATAGTACTAATATGCTGGATTATTTTTGTTGTCCTATTTATTTAAAGTTATTGAGACTTGGGTTTGACTCTAGCAGAGAACATAGCCTTGACATAAAAAGTTTTAGGCTCATCCCACCCTAGGGATGGGCATACCATCCTGGTTTCCTCATAAAGTAATTTCGGAAATAAGAGGCTTGGAGACAGCTTAATAAGAAAAAAGCTTTCTCTACAAGTACAAAGTCTTGAATTTGAATCAGTAGTTAATGCCCACGTTTAGGGTGGGTCTTATGACTTTGAATAATCTGATCTACAAAGTCTCTGTAAATTCAGTTAAATACCAGATTCAGTCAAATTGACACCAAGTTTAGCCATCACACCATACAAGATACCAAGATTGGATAATGACAATCCTGAAGTTTATGAAATTTCAGCTTGAATTTTTGGTCTATGATAATATTTACAGTGAAAATGCACAGGTATCTCATTCAACATGAGAGTAATTTTTAGCACTTATGCAATTGAAGCACTTAATTTAGAATTTATGAGTGCTAAATATTGTGGTGCACTGATTTTATTGTATTATAGCTACTTTTGAAAGAGATCTATCTTTGCTCTGGAAATTGTTACTGAGTATATTAATGCTGTAATGAAATGCTTCTTCTAAAAAATAAGAAATAAATAAATAAAAAGGTTTTAAAAATGATTAACTTACAGCTGAGAAAATACTTTTAATTTTTATATACCCCACAGTGAACACTTGAGAGTAAGCTCATCTCTGATGCTAAATCTTCCAACTTGAACCTATTTTGAATCACTGTCAAAATGCCTCAGGGAATGGTTGTGAGTCTTTTCCCAAAATTGAATCTCAGCCTTTTGGTTAAGATCATGTGAGGACATTCTCAAAGAGGTTTAGCGGAAGAGGGAAGGTCTGCCCTGATTACAGTTGATTAATATCATCCATGGGCTAGAGTCCTAGACTGAGTGGTTAACTTAGAAGTCATATTCAGGAAGCTCTGTAGTTCAAACATCGTTTTCAGGGGAAGACGCAGACATAATGAGTTCTCTTATACATTTTATGCACAGATTTTAAAAATAATATCAGAAGGATAAATACCTTCAGTAGATCTTTGATATTATTTAGTAGGTAGCTCTTCACTATAAAAGCTATAAGTTTATTTGAGCAAAATTTTGAAAATTTTGAAAATTTTGAAAATTTTGAAAATGGCTAAGTTTAAGTAAATTACCAGACTCTAATTTTTAGGTGATGGATGAATTTATCTTGATAAAATCACTCTCATAGTTTTAGAACTGAAACTTTTATATTTTGCCAATGAAAAGACAGCAATGTTTCAAGTCTTGTTTTCCTGACCTTTGGCTTGGAGAACAAATTATTTCCATGTTTTCCTGCAATGACTTAGAATCTGTCCAACTGGGGTATTAATACTGATCTTGTATTTGTATAACACAGAACTTTTCTTTTAGTATCGATTAAAATTGGTTTTGTTTATCTCATCACAAATGGCCTCACGCATATAAATTTCATCATTGATGCAAATCTTTTTCATAATAAATACTTATTTTAATGCTGCTTTCTTTTCATCACACAACCTAAAATTGAAATATTATGCAATTCTTTTTCGATTTATTTCTCTGTATTTACTATAGTTGTTCTGTGCTATAATTACTGTTTTCTAATTAGAATGGAAAAATTGCATAACCTGTAATTCAGAATTAATTTATAATATGCAGCAAATGATATTAATTTATAACATGCAGCAAAAAATTCCATCGTCTAAAAGTTGCACAGCTGTATTGTGGGTAAAGGAGAAGTTGAAATTATTTTTAAACACTGGACTCAAGTCCTTACAATCCTAATGAATCAGAAACTGCAGTCATACATGGCACACAGCCATGCTTTCTTGATGCATTGCAGACACTGAATTCTTTAACTCTACAGCAACCCTAAAAGGGAAATGCTATTTTTTTACTATTTTCATGAGAATAGCAATGACATAAAATATCACACAGTGAACGGACAACAGCATGGGGTATTAGACCTGACGCTTAAGAGTCCAGGGTATATTATACCATCTTCTGGCTTCTGTGGGCATTGCATAACATGGGTGCACTTACATACACGCAGGCAAGATACTCACACATAAAATAAATTAAAAGAAAAAAATTTTTTTTGTCTTTAGACAGGATTGCTGGAAATAAGTAATCAGGCAGTCTGATTTAGTCCCATGAGCATCCTGTAAAGGCAGATGAATGAATGATACTGAAGATTTGTATTTTTTGAGACAGGGTCACTCACTTAAACTGTAGCTTTTTTCAGATAAACAGGCAGAACATCAAGTCTCTGGAATTCTCCTGTCTAGACAAAACTCCCCAGACCTGAGGGAAGAAACACACACCAACAAGCCCAGCTTTTACACGAGTACCGAGGATCTGGATAAAGACCCTTCTGTTTCGACAGCAAGCACTTTACCCACTGAGCCACCTTCAGGCCATTTCTATCATTTTAAACATTCTCCAGTCCACATCTTGCTTTTGATCTATACTTTACAGAACCTGTTTATCACAACTCCCTGTTTGTGTCTTATGCATCAGAGAGTAGGAGGTGAGACCTTGCCTTGTACACGTAACTATAGA
>NW_008332686.1:598848-601747 GCF_000622305.1 Nannospalax galili | reverse complement strand
AATTTAATTTACAGGTAATTAATACTTCCATTAACTTTCTCTGTAATAGGATTTTGTTCATGACAACAGTGCATTTTGGATAATTAACTTTTAAAGGAAGTAAAATTGCAAGCCTTGGCATCGTAAATAATAAACATATGAACTCTATTTTTGTTATTAAAGAAATAATTTTGAAAATTCCTTTCCTTGGAAAATTTCATTAGTTTGTGTCAAATGTTTTTTGTTTTTTTTTTTGGTCTTTTTGAGATGGGGTATCCCTGTAGCCCCAGCTGTCCTGGAACTCACTATGTAGACCAGGTTGGCCTTGAACTCACAGATATCTGCCTGCCTCGGCCTCCCAAGTGCTGGGATTAAAGGTGTGCACCACTATGCCTGGAAAATGGGTATTTTTATTCAAAAATGGTATGATGCTTAGAACATACAACATAAGAAAAGTGGCAAGGTAAGAATTATTTAATTACAAAGTTAACATAGACTGTACCTTCTCTTCACCTATTCACATTTACTTGCTCTGTGCATGAGGCAATATGAAGCAGCAGTAAATGCAGGTGGCCTGAGGGCAGCTCTAATGTTTCCCAGAATTACTAATAACATTTAAAATTTTACAATTTAGAAATATCATTTCTGTCTGCTGGTTCAGTACAGTTCACAAAGAATAATTTGCAAATGCAAATAGTAAGAGATCAGTTCAAAGCACTATGTGTCAGCCTTGGCAAAGCAGGAATTAAGAGCAAAGGCCAAGCTTTTGAGCTGCTCTGGGGGAGGGGGGGTGCTGTTGGTTGGCCACACTCAGCAACTTCTATGAGTCTGACTGTGTGTTAAAGAAATTTTTAAAAAAACTATTGGTAGTTCTTCCTAATGTTTTGAGAATTTTAAATACTATGTAATTTTAAATACATGGTCCACACCATAAAGCAAATAGTGAAGCTTGGATTTGAACTCTGGTCTCCAAGGGCCCAACATTTGTCTTTGCTCATTTTAATAATTTGTTCTCCTTGCTTTGACCCTAGGAATAACTGAAAACTGATAAATCATATACTGATCTGATATTTGTAACAAATGACTTCTGTCTGATCCAAATAGATTTGGTTGTAATATTAAGTTCTTGTTTTGTTGGTGAAAGATTATGCATAGATTTTGAACTCAGAGTGTAGATGTCCCTTAAGATGCAGCACAAGAAAACTCAAATGCTTGTTTTAAAATAAGCAGATAGGCGTTAATGTGCAAAATGACATATGTTAATTTTTATAAATATTTAAAATTTCTTCTGTTACTAGGTGGTTGTTATAAAAGTTAGATTATTTTTCACTTTCACAGGATGTTCCATGATTCTTTCATTCACCTACATTGCTCATTAACAATTTCCCTTACTTGTTAACAATACCATTCCCTTGGCAGACCCTCCATGGAAATTCCATGCTTTCATCAGCACACAACAAATGGAGAATCCACACAATGTGACTGAAATCATTCTTCTGGGAATTACAGAGAATCCAGAACTTAGGACAATATTCTCTGCTTTGTTTCTAACCATGTACCTGGCCACACTGTTGGGGAATTTACTCATCATGGTAACTATAACTGTAAGTCAGAGTCTGAGATCCCCCATGTAATACTTCCTCACTTCCCTGTCCCTCATGGGTGTCACTTATTTGTCTGTCATTGCTCCAAAGTTGATTATGGACTCTTTTTCTGGGAAGACTGTCGTCACCTTGGAAGGCTGTATGACAAAGCTCTTTGCAGGGCATTTTTCCTGTGGTGAGGGGATCATCCTACTCATAATAATGACCTATGACCACTATGTGGCCATCAATAAGCCTCTGCACTACACAGCCATGATGAATCCTTGGGTGTGTGTCATGATGGTGGTAGGTGCTTTGTCAGGGGATCCATGCATGCAACCATGCAGCTTCTCTCCATGCTTCACATACCTTTCTGTGACCCCAATGTCATTTAACATTTTATGTGTGACTTGTTTCTACTGTTGACACTGACCTGCATGGACACCCACATTCTAGGTCTCTTAGCCATTCTCAACAGTGGGGTGATGTGTCTCACCATTTTCCTTATTCTCATGGCTTGTGGTCATCCTCTGCTCCCTGAAATCTCATGGCTGTGAAAGGAGGCACAAAGCCCTCTCCACATGTAGTTCCCACTTCACAGTGGTTGTGTTGTTCTTTGTGCCTTGTATTTTTTATACGTGAAGCCAGTGGTCACTTACCCCATAGACAAGGCCATGGCTGTGTCCTTTACTTACTGAGTCAATGTTAAATCCCTAGATTTATACTTTGAGAAATGCAGTGGTAAAAGTGCCCTGAAGAATCTTTCAATGAAACAGGGGACCCAGAGTGGTCACTAAGTGATATGCCAAGAAAAAATATTTCTTACAAATCCAGGGGAGATCTACTTTTGACATTAGTTCCAATTCATTTGGTCAGAGAATGCAAGAGCATACTTTAAATTTAGAAACACAGATCAAGATATCATAATTAATGTGTGTGGTGCCTCACATCTTTAATGCTAGAACTCAAGACTCTGTCTCAAAAAAAAAAAAAAAAGATACCATAGTGGTCTGCCTAATCAGTTTATTGTATAGTTTTCACAACACTGATCAAGATATTTTATAATACATCCTCTTCCTCACAAGGCTCTAGGCAGAACTAAAAAATGACACCTACATTCTGAACAATATGGACCTTCATAGCTTAGTGTTATATCTTCAATTTTGCCTCTCTGTGCTGCAATAACTCTTCTAAAAGATTTTTTGGACTGTCTTCCTATAACTTTTTCAGTTTTTAGATCTCCTGCTTGCAAAGGAAAAAACATAATTTCTAAGTTTTCTTTTCTACTCTGCTTGACTTATTTGCTACTTCTATACCCAGGTTGTATCCTTAAGAAT
>NW_008332686.1:595924-598270 GCF_000622305.1 Nannospalax galili | reverse complement strand
TGTGAAGATGGGAGCCATAAGGTCCTAGATAATTTAGCATTCTGTTTCCTTAAAGCAAACATTAAGGGTATGGTGATACAAATAATTTCAAGATCAGTTACAGAAATAATGAAATAATTTTATTTTAAAATATATTTGTTCAATAGGCATTTGGGTCTAATAAATATGAACTGTATTCAGTAAATACAGTGTTTGTTTATTCACTGCAAAGCACTGACTGAGCTTGAAGTTTCAGACACTTGAGGGACTGTGTCTGAAGTGGCAGATAAGAGTATATTCACCTTACAGTTTGGGGTTTATATTTTAGCACAGGAGACAATTTAAATCAATCTAAAATTTAAAAATCAGCCTGGAGAGATAGCTCAGTGGTTAAGAGCACTGACTGCTCTTGCAGAGGACCCGGGTTTGACTCCCAGCACCCACATACCAGCTATGAACCGTACTTAACTCCAGTTCCAGGCCAATCCTAAGCCCTCTTCTGACCTCCTCGGCATTGCACGATATGGGTTCACTCACATACATGCAGGCAATACACTAATACACATAAAATAAAAATAATATGTAAAATATAAAAAAATCATTAAAAATCATAGAGCAATAGCTTACTTTCACAAAATTCCATTGAAGTGGTGCCTAGGTTAAAGGGTAACTCTAGCTAAGAGGAAGAGCTTTCTGAGGAATTCCTATACAGGGGTCTGAATGATGCCATGCAACTCTCTAAAGGCAAGCCAATGGGAAAAGCATTGTCGGCAAAACAGAGAAGACTGTTTAGAAATATATATTCTGACAACTTGAAAGACATGATCAGAAGATGGGTAGTTCTAAATATAAAATTCTAAGTAGTCAAACTGACCAAAGCAAGAAAGGAAATATTGTTCACATTTTCTTACATAACCTGGTCATCTTATTTGTGTTTATAATCATTACCAAGGAAGAAGCTTTGTGAGGGCCTTTAGAAGTCAGTGAATATGGGTGGTGGGTGGGATATATGTCACACAAAATAAGTGAACTGACTGAAAGTAAAGAACGGGACAGACTTCACTTCAACATCGATATCCTCTACAGAGGTAATTTCCTGGCCTGAGAGGAGAGAGGTATGCCTGTGCAGCAGCATCATTCTTCGTGGGATCTGACTGGACAATAGATAAAGTCCTTTTATGATTACTACTGCAGCCTTCATCAATAAATCGCTACATCTGATGAAGGCTCAGGAAGTTTGTAGTGCAATCATTAGTCTGTTTATACTTATGTAAAACTGAATACATCAGCAGGACTTCTATGGGGAAACATTTATTTGATTAGTTCTGCACAATTTAGAAAAGGCCCTGAATTATGCAGACAATTTTCTGGTGAATTAATAATTCATTTCCTTTTGCTCTATATGGTCAAAACATATTCTGACAGAAATTGATAAGCCGATTCTAAGTGTGTGTGAATAATGTACATGGATAGCAGTCATGATAATAAAACATATTAAAGATAGAGATACAGATCTATTAGGTATCAGATTATGTTGTAAATCTTCAGTTTCTAACTTTATATAGATTGAGCAAGAATGAATTAGTAGAATAGAAGAAATTACCCATAAATTGGAATAGTTCTCTCTGGAAGCTCTACATTGCATAATGGTACATGAAGTTTTGAATCAGTGAGAACATGTGGTATCTTGGGTAAATTGTGAGTCAAAGGCCATTTCTCCTGTCCATACTTCTCTCCTTGTCTATGAGTCCTCCTTTCTCTAACCTTATCTGTCCTGATATGGACTTTTCAAATTGCGTTTTAACTACAGTTTTAAATTTATTATTAGATAGTGTCATATATATATATATATGTGTGTGTATATGATGAATTGTAGTCATTTTCTCAACACTTTGTACTCTTCCAATCCCCCTCTACCACCTCAGTGTAGAGATTAAAGGTGTGCACCACCAAAACCAGCTATGCTTTTAGTAAGGTCAAATAATTTCAAACATAATTTTCTGAAAGAAAAAAAATAGCCTAACATTTTTCTCAATTCATAAATATTTCCACATGTAAAAAAGTTTATTTTGTAAAAGAAACTTGCTGCCTAAAAACAAATGCACTCTGTAAAAACTGAAGTTACCTTGTCCCAACACTTAGCTCTTCCATTTGGTAAGCATGCAAGCACTGTGTCCTAATTCTGCAGAGATATTGTATTCCTTTAATCATGCAGTAATCTGTTCCTGAAATACCCTGGGAAACTGAAGCATCTTCAAATAGAAATGCAGAAGTTCTGAAAAAGGAAGGGAGAACTAATTTGGGGAGAGACATAAAGTTTTCTAAGCAAATGAGAAAGTAAACACCAGATAAAATTGTGTCTTGGAA
>NW_008332686.1:594945-595803 GCF_000622305.1 Nannospalax galili | reverse complement strand
GCTCTCCGTGAAATGCCTTTTCTGTACTATGATTTATGATGGTGTCCTTTTCATGGGTTAATAGTATTTCTCTGCTGTGTTTTGTAAAATTGCAATTGATTACATTTCACTATGAAGTTGGGTTTCTTGCACATAAGAAACTGTATGATCTATGTCCTTAGAACTTAGTGCTAAGAGAATATGTCTCTCCTTTTAAAGAGCTGGTAATGGAAGCAAGGACAGCTCTCACACTGCCACACAACTGCCTGACTGCTGATGCTACGCTCCTTTCAGTTCTCAGAACAAAACAGACCCTCTCGGACAGTGCACTGGACCGAGAAGGCCCATCAGAAAGACCTAGGGTAAAATCTACCTAGGCTGGTCTCAAGAGTCTAGACAAGTCATAATTTCATCATCTTTTTTATTGAGACAGGGTCTCTCCATGGAGTCCATGCTGATCAAGCAGCCACCAGCCTGCCTCAGCCTCCAGAGTGCTGGAATCACAAGCAGCAGCACAAGCTCACGTCTCTTGAGTTTCATTTTTGTCTGACACAAAATGAGGATGATATCTATGTTTTCAGCATTTGCTCTCTGTGCATGCTCCCACGAGGGTCCAAGTGGGTTGAAGATTACCTATCTAGTTTGATTTTACTTTAAAGTAACCACAAAGCACAAACAGGCACCCTTTCTAGAAATCCTATCTTAATTCTCTATTTTGCTTTCACACTTTTAAAAATTATCTTTATATGTATGAGTGCATTACCTGCATATATGTGAGTGTACCTATGTCCTGCAATGCTTCAGAGGTCACTTGATTTTTAAAATGTATTTTCATTAGTTATTGTTTTTACACGTCATGCATCTTGATTTTTTTACTTT
>NW_008332686.1:593424-594904 GCF_000622305.1 Nannospalax galili | reverse complement strand
AAGTAGAAGTGTGACAAGTTGTACTCTTTTGGTTCATCAATGCATACGTAGAGTTTACCATTTCCATAACCATACATCAGCAAACCACACAAGAAAGGAAATTAAAAGTAAGTTGCAGTGGCACAAATCAAAAGGTGAAGTCTTCTAATTTAAACTATGTGCCCTTTAGTTTCCCTAAGTGTGTTTGACTTTGGGAGCATCATCAGGTTTGTGCCTCAGAATGATTAAGGGAAACTGAGAACACTAAACTTAGAACAATGTCAGAGCTACATGTCATGGCTTGGTGTCTCCCTTGAAATGAGTGAATCACTGGAAAAATAGTAGAGAAGGAAGTCATGCATCCACTAGAATGGACAACCATGCAGACAGAGAAAGGGGATTCTGCAAATTTATTTGATAAATAGTAAGACTATAAAACTTGAAACAGAGCAATCAGCACAACGTCAAAGAAAATATAGAAAAAGTATTGAAATCTGAAGAGAACATTTTTCACAAATAGTCACAAGAACAAATACCTATACTTAGGCAGATAAGGAGCAAAATTCATAATTATTTGTGAATAATTATGGATAAAAATATGAGAGATGCTAGAGAGATGGCTCAGCCGGTTAAGAGCACAGAGTGCACTTGCAGAAGATCTAGGTTTAATTCCCAGAGCCCACATGGTGGCTAACAACTGACTATAACTCCAGTTCCAAGGGAAACCAATGCCTGCTTCTGACTTCCATGGACATTGCATGAAAGGAGTGCACTTAAATACTTGCAGGCAATGCAGCCATACACATACACAAAAAATAATAAATAAAAAATATGGTAGAGTTAAGGATGCAAACAGAAAACCATATTTACGAATAGAAGTTTTACATTCTTTTTAACAAGTCTTAACAACAATTAGTTAATAAGATGCGTGTGAATAATGTCTAATAAATATAGTGCCCATGCAGATGCATATGGAATTACTTATTGGCTATAGTTACTAAATACAGTTTTGGATACTGAAGTATGGAGGTGCAAGTTTCCCAAGGTCAGGACCCCTGGTGTCTCACAGCCCTCAATTTATGCTGCAGAGGCTCAAGTGACCTTAGCTGCAGTTTCAGCATAGTTAAGGACAATCACTGTCAAGCAAATAAAGACCGTGGAATGTTCCAGGAAATATGTGGATTAAATATGCTGCATAAGCATATAAAAGTAGGGATTATAAAACACTATCAGTTCTATCTTTGCAAATGATGTTCACTTTAATTTCTCATTGATTTTCTGAATTGTAGATGGAATTAAGTATTGTGATTAAATTTTGCTTAATTTTAAATTTTCTGTTTTATTGGTGAATATTCCTTATACATAGTGCTGGACTTCATAAAGGCTATTTTATGTACACTAATCATATTCAGTCCTCATCCTTTCTCTTTTGTTCTCATTCTCCACCCCACTAGTCTCCTTTCTTCCAGTCTCTCAACTGCTTTCAGGATCTCATCTGTCT
>NW_008332686.1:588053-592152 GCF_000622305.1 Nannospalax galili | reverse complement strand
CAGAGAGGAATTGGAGACAAACGTGTTCATCACATTGCAAATGGAAATATCATTCATATTGTAATACTATTTTTAGAATACCAATGCAAAAAAGAAATCACATTTTCTCGTGCTTTTCTCATTCTCATGATGAATACTAATAATAGTATTCACTTATTTTATTCACTTATTTTTAACAAACACAATTATATGTATGTTATAAATATTCACATACATGCTACTTAACTGATGTTTAACTGCAGTTTGCACACAAATGTGGATCCAGTCATCCTTTGCAGCAGTGTGCACCAGTGGAAAATGAATGAAAAGAGCTTGAGTGTGTAAGGTGAAGACTTTATTTAACAGCATCATAACTCTACTTGGTAATGAAAAAACTATCATAACCAACAATTTTGTACTTTCAAATTTCACACTAATAAATGGTACTCATCAGGTTATATATGAATACCTCTGCTTTACAGGAAAGCCATGAACATTTGAACCATGTATCTAGAAGATTAAAACTTGTTCAGATCAGGTAATGTGGAAGTCATTGCAAAATGACTCAAGAAAGCTTCAGGCTCTGACTGGTATGCAACTATGATTGGGCTGTAGGCTTCTCATTCTTTGTAAGTTTTGGGGTTCTCTCTCTAATATGTCCCAATCAGGGGCTGGAAAGATGGTGTCTTAGTTAATTTTCTGTTGCTGTGCTAAAACACCTTGATCAAGGAAACTTACAGAAGAGTTTATTTAGCATATAGTTTCAAAGGGACAAGAGTCAGTCCATCACTGCAGAGGTGACTGGAGTAGGAGCGGAAGTTAAGCTCTCACATCTTCAAGCAGGCTCAGGAAGCAGAGAGAGATATATTTCCTCTAGCATGGCCACATGCTTCTAATACCTCCCACAACAGTGCCGCCAACTGGGGACAAAACGTTCAAATACTTGGAGCCTATGGGGGACATGTTCATTCAAAGCACCACATTGATGGCTTAGCAGTAAAAGTACTTTCCACCAAGCCTGATGAACTGAGTTGGCACTCCAGAGCAAACCTGGTAAAAGGGGAGAACCAACTCCCATAGCATTTTCTGACATGTGTCTCCTGGTACCTGACTCTCTCTCTCTCTCTCTCTCTCTCTCTCTCTCTCTCTCTCTCAATAAATTCAATTTAGAATTAAAAATAAATTTTGAAAAAATTAGGTGGCATTTAAACCTGAAATAAGGAATGAGAAATATTTGTAGGTAGAAGAAACAATGGATAGGTCACCCTTAATCTGAAGAAAGGTGAATCAATTTCCCTATTCTTTTGATCTGGATCCATATGTGGACATAGGGAGAAAGGTTTGTGGTTCTGTGTAATATCCAAGACAGGGATATGATATTTTCTTCTCCTTAACCTACTAATGAGTAAGTTTCACACAAACAAAACAGGGATAATAAGACAGAATTCTGCATGACTGCCTTCCTTTATTAACCAAGTCATGATGACAAAAGCTCTCAATACTTATTCTTGCTTTTAAGTGGTTAATTCTTAACTGAACCCTTGTACTTAGGTATTACTTATTTATGAAGAATTATTTTAATGCCATACTTAGATTAGACTTCTAAATAAACAGTGAAGTAGTCATGTGGTCCATTTGTCTCTGAAATGTGCATTATCTTCTATTTAAAGGTATGTCTGTTTTCAGGTAAGAAAAGCTTGCTAGTCTCCTGATCATGCTCCCTCACAAAGGCAGGCAATGACTACTTGCAGGCCTCAAATCCTTATAACATTCATTAATATTCAGAGGCTTTTTATTGAGATACTTTAGAAATTTACTAAGAAATCAGCAAACATGGTGTTAGAAGTAAAAACTACACATCTTCAATCTTTATTGCCACATTTGGACTTTTCCCTTCTAATCTATAGAAGCTCTAGCTATGTTAAAGCATTCAGTAATTTATCTTCACTTAAATATTTGCTCACAATGAAATAAATATACCAACAATTATTTTGCATCTAGGTGTACTAAACTACTGGTGATTACAAGACACAGTTTGACTGGATCAACTGTTGACCATTATTGCAAAATTATATGATTATTCTTTGTCAGCTCAAATGTGTTTTTTCATAGCATTCCTGTTATTGGATGAGAGTGTCTCCTCTGGTATGACACCAAAGATGATGGTGGATTCTCTCTGTTAATGCTAACCCATCTCCTTTGAAGGATGCATGATGCAAATTTTTGCTGAACACTTTGGCGCAGCAGAGACAATTGTGCTGACGGTCACGGCCGTTAACCACTACACGAGGTATGCGATTCCTTGCTCTACTCTTCCATCATGAACAGGAGGTTCTGTGGCACTCCGGTGGGAGCAGTCTGGACAGGGGGCTTCTTGCACTCCATCATACAGATTATCTTGACTTTGCACCTGCCCTTCTGTGGACCCAGTGTTACTATCATTTCTTGTGTGACTTGTACCCTTTACTGCATCTTGCCTTGACTGCTCTTGCAGAGGACCCGGGTTTGATTCCCAGCACCCACATGCCGACTAACAATCATCGATAATTTCAGTTCCAAAAGAATCCAGCGCCCTCTTCTGACCTTTGTGGGATTTGCATGGCACGAGACACATGCATGCTGGCAATACAGTCATATACGTCATGAACAGGAGGTTCTGTGGCACTCCGGTGGGAGCAGTCTGGACAGGGGGTTTCTTGCACTCCATCATACAGATTATCTTGACTTTGCACCTGCCCTTCTGAGGACCCAGTGTTACTATCATTTCTTGTGTGACTTGTACCCTTTACTGCATCTTGCCTTGCCTTGACTGCTCTTGCAGAGGACCCGGGTTCGATTCCCAGCACCCACATGCCGGCTAACAATCATCCATAATTTCAGTTCCAAAAGAATCCAGCACCCTCTTCTGACCTTTGTGGGATTTGCATGGCACGAGACACATACATGCTGGCAATACAGTCATATACATAAAATAAAAATAATTAAAAAAATATATAATGAGTAAAGAATTCAGAACTTATCTTAGATAAAATATTTACGGAGTGTTCATTATCTGAAGTGAAGTAATGCAATTCTATAACACTACCATTATTTAAGGAGTTAGAAAAATAATTTGCTTTTATGTCAGAGCTGCACCGTAAGTTGGAAACTAAATATACTTATGTATAAAGACAATTGAATTATTTTCTTAGAATAAAATGAACACAAAAGAATGTCAATCAAAATTAACTTCTTGGACCATTGGCTTTGAAAAAAAAATGTGCGAATTGAGGGGTCTTGATAGATAGCTTTGTGGTTAAAAGCACTGGCTGCTCTTGCAGAGGTCCCATGTTCAGTTCCCAGAACCCACATGGCAGCTAACAACCAACTGTAACTCCAATTCCAGGAGTTCCAATGTCCTCTTCTGACCTCTGTGAACATTACAGGACACAGGTGCACCTACTTACATGCAACACACTTATACACAGAGAATAATAAATAATTTTAAAAGAAAATGTGTGAATTGAAGTCGAAACATCAAAGATATTTGAAACAATATTGTAAACTAATTAAAATAGAATTTTGACAGAAATTTTAGCTCAGTGTCTGAAGAAAAATAGAACTACAAATTAAGAATCTTCACAGAACCTCAATTGTACAGAATTTGATTCACTTCTTGAATTTCTTGTGAGATTTATTGGTTGGTCATTCCTACCTATGTATAAGTTATTATTGGAAAAGTGATTATGACCACTTTATTCCAGTCAGATTCTGGAGAGGAAGTAGGGAGGATAAGGATTTACCACTGAACATCTCTGATACATATATGAAATAAGAGAATTCTTGAGATGTCACCATCCCCAAAACAACTAGGAGCAATTGTGTATGGAATGAATGGCTCTTATCAAAAAAAGAAAAAAAAGAAGAAGAAGAAGAAAAAAATAAAACAAAAACAAATAAACTGAAGAACATTAGACCAATCGTAGTTTTCATAAAAAGTATATTTCAATTAAATCAGCAATTTGAAGTTTCTTTACTTCATGTACTGTACTGAGCATAATTACATTATGTCCATAAACAGATCTTTTAAATATAGTCATGCCTTCTGGTTTAGTATAGAATGTCTATACAGGAATCAGAA
>NW_008332686.1:587744-587949 GCF_000622305.1 Nannospalax galili | reverse complement strand
AAAAAAAGAAAAGAAGCAGAGGGAGGCCTATCTTTGTTGCCATTCCCACTGTCAAAGTGTGTTAATTACAGTTCTCATTGTGGCTTCTGAAAATAATATATTTACAGTAAACTATTTCAATTTCCACCAGTATATCAACATTAGTAAAACACCTATTTCTTCAATGCTGTGGGGAAAAATACTAAATCTTGTTTACTTTCCTTAT